>NC_034413.1:4827166-5113179 GCF_002078875.1 Numida meleagris | reverse complement strand
TGTGTCTGTGTGGCATTTCGCTGGTCCAAGTTATAGATTTAGAGGATGTCTTTGGCAAGGCAGAGTTCACACAGAGGTTTAAGGTTTAATAACTTTTGGAGTTATTACAAATCTTGCCTGTGATTCAGCCCTACATGAAACTAATTTTCAGGGATGTTCTTTAGATTCTATTCTGGTCATGTAGAAATGCTTGAATGGTTTCCTATTTATTATTATTATTTTTAGCCACTGTATGTGACATGGAATTCCTAAAATCAATATGTATTCTGGCATATTTCATAGTGCCAAATTCAAACGAAACTAGTTTGGCTACTATTTAGATCTCAGTGCATTACCTTAAAAAGGCATAGACCCATTAAAAAACTATAAATAATTTAGATGGTCCATGTAGTCTCAAATTGTAAATAAGAGTTGGGGACTGAAATGTGTTCACTCTGAAATATTTATGTATGCATCCCTTTAAGGCATGGATGACGAACCTCTTGTCTTGCCTGAGTGGCACTGAGTGAAGAGGAAAAGTCTTAGGCTGCACTTAGAGCAACCTACATTGCTCTGAAAGTGATGCCTCCTATTTATTTCCATGGAAACTACAACAGATACAAAGGGCATGATAAAAATAAAGCCAAATTCTCAGCTACAAAACACTATTTTCCAACATGATCACCATTAGTTGGGCTTTCTCTCCAACAGTGAACAAGAGTGTGCATGTTGTGCTTGTTTAAAAAAAAATAAATCTGCAGCAGTGGAGGTGATGTGCTGTCATCACTACTGAAATGCAGCACCCACCACCTCACTGTGCTCACATCCACTATTTGGTCTCCATACACGGTCAGCAAGCACTGATGAATGTCAATGGGTGCTAGATTCTGCATGGAGGTATTCAATTCCACACCTTTGTACCACACGCACTTCCATGTCAGATGCCATTTAGTCAGACTGTCTCTCTGCTGCCCTCTGTCACATGGCAACAAAATGTAATGGAATATTCAGGAGAAGGTTCAGCCTCTACTGCCATCCCACCAACATCTGCCTCTGATGTTGTGGGCTGAGATAATAAAATAGGAGGCATTATTTTCAGAGCACCCTTGTAAAATGTGTAATGTAGTTAATGTACTTAAGTAACTAAACTTACTTTGTTTATTTTTATTAAAACATAAAAAGAGCAGCAATCAAAACTAGTGGGATATTTGACTGTTTTTGTGGGGGGGGAAAAAAAAACCCTCAATTTGCTTCAGTGGAAGTGGTTGCAGATCTTAGTGAGTTCTCAAGGTGTTCATCAGATTTTTCTTATGGAATTTTACTCTTCCTGTGCTTCATCCTTGACCACAATTGTTCACAAATGTACAAACTGCCAAAAAGCAATGGCATGAATAAGATGTGACTGAAGCAAGAGATGTTTCTCTGGTAAGATGGGTCTTACAGAAGTCTGGTAAAGAGACATGATTAAATGTTTGAATTGAATGTCTGATTGCAACTTGGTATATTCCATTTAAAAATCTGCAGGCAATGTATCTATGTTGACTGAAAATGGAGCTGCAAGTATACAAAATAACTTGTTTTTTTTTTTGCATCTTGAAACCTGTTCTCAAATTCCTTTACCAGAAAGCAAGGCTGCCTTTTTTCACTGTCCACAGGACTGTGCTTAGGCAATGTATCAAAAGGCATACAATTTGCTGTAACTTCAGTTAGCACTGCACCCTACCCTGGTTTCAGCCCAGACAGTGCCAACTGCACACTGATGTTTGGCTGTTGTGGAGTGATGGGTGCATGTCCAGAGCTGGGCTGGGCTGCTTGGCACCATGATGGTGTGGGGCTGGGGGTGGCTGCAGTATGGGCTGGGCCACATGCAGCCTACAGGCCATGTCTTGGACATACCTGCTAGAAAGGATTAGGTAAAACCACTCTGATCAAATCTCAAAACAAATAAAGCCTCCACACATCCTTCTTCTGACCTCAGTGGATATCCTGCCTTTGCAAGGTAACACGTATTTGGGCTTAAGGGGAATTCAACTCTGGAATTCTAAAAGTATTTCCAAGCAATTCCCTGCAGTCTCCAACAGTGGGGGAAAAATAGAGCAAATGTGTTACTTACAGCTGTTCTGTCTTCCCAAGAAAGACAGTACAAGACAAATTGTAGAACTGGTAGATTTCTTTAATTGTTTGTGACTCTGAAATAGCTTTTTTTAGAAAATGCTCTTGATATCTGTTTAGTCATATTTACTTGGTGTTTGTGAATTCCTGGTGAAAGACAAGACAACTTGCTATAAAATTTTGTTTTCCACAAAGAGTATTACTATGAAAAAGAACCTGATCTTGAGATGTTTGCTGTAATCACTAAGTACTCTTTTAGGAAAAGGAAATGAAAATGTAATGGCAAA
This sequence comes from Numida meleagris, assembly GCF_002078875.1. Classification (NCBI taxonomy): domain Eukaryota; kingdom Metazoa; phylum Chordata; class Aves; order Galliformes; family Numididae; genus Numida; species Numida meleagris. Next base: position 5,110,801 of record NC_034413.1, on the reverse strand, counting down.
ATACCTAACCTAAATTCTCTAGAAAATGTGGGATGACTTGTGTGTGAACGTTGAGGTCATAATGAATCTAGTCCCTGTGATCCTAGGTTTTATGGCAACTGATGGATAACAGCCCCCAGTTAACTTTAGGATTTATCCGCTGCTTGTGAATGGCTCCTGGAGGCTTGAAAACCATTTTCAAAGAATAACATCCTTCATGAGAGTGCCAGCTATCTGAATGACTGTGTTTACCAGTCATGGCCTTGGTTCAGGGAGGATTTGCTTGCAGAAGCTTGGGTTTGATTACATTCCAAATGATTGCTCTTGCTTACAGATGGATCGATTCCATTGCAGAGCCTGATGAGTTCAGGGGACTTGGTCCCTGGAAAAGAATGGTGGAAAGAGATGCTTATGCAAATAAGACTACCATCTGTGCTTACATTAGCTGGGAAGAAAAATACCACATGAAGGCTATTAATGTTTCAAATTGCTGACTGAAATTAAAAGGAAAAATTATTTTATAACAGCACATCCATGCTATGGCATAATTATCCTTTCTTTGATTAAATGCAATTAAAACTTATGTATTAAAATAAACAAAAGAGCCTCACACCACAACCAACCAAAAAAACAGACCTATTTCTGGTTTACAAGCTACTCAAGCTGTGCTCTGCCATTCATAGCCAAGCTATAGACTTTGGGGCAATTAGTAGTTCTGCGTGGTTTCTCTGCTTTATTTGGGGTATTGGTAACTGCCGTATTAAAGAACTTTGCTATAAATGAGGCAAATGGACTCCAAGAATTGACACACCTTTGTGCTTCTGGAAATGCAAGTAGGTGACACTTGTGTTGTGTTTAGGATAGTATACTCATTTTATCTATAGAACAAGGTACGGTGCTTTGGCAGTTGTGCCACCTGGGTGACCTTGTTGTGTCCTGAAATCTGATTTGGAACTCCTTGCTGAGGAGGAGAAAAAGTACTTCATCTCCTTTCTCTGTATCAAATTCACTGATCAAAAGGCTTTTTCTCTTGTCCTTTTTTTAAGCTAACCAACTTGGCATTTTTATGTATTGTATACTGGATGCTGTTAGATGTTACTTTGCCTTTAATCTTTCAAACTGTCATTAAGAGGATGAATGACAAGCTTCTGAACATGAGACGAATGAGCTTTCTCTTAAATTAATTACCGTGAGACTACATAAACATTGAAAACAAATTTAATAAAGAAGGTGCTCCAGATGGTTGAAGGTAGACTTGCACATTCAGACCATTCCTCATTGTAATTGCAATACCATGCACAGAGATTTATGCTGATGCTTTGGGGAATTCACAGATGAGATGTACTACACTCTGCTAGGAGGCATAATATTCACAGGGTTTTAGTGTCACAGAAAATCATAATGACTGTTGAAGAAGAATAATTGCTGACAGTTCTGAGGTGTCTTTAGTGTGCTATGCATTTGTGCTGCCCTGTAGATCCTTGTTTCAAAACATCTTTGAAGTACATACAAGTAGAAACACATTACTCTAATCTCCATGGCATTCATGTATAGTTGTCTTTAAATGGCTTCCTTTATCTACACAGGTGCTTAGTTGGAATGTGACCTTTCCAGAGGTTCAATTTCAATGCAGATCTAGCAAGATTGACTAGACTGCACAGCTTAGGTCCCAAATAAAACAAAGTGGGGGAATGATGCAATCAACATGCTTCACTGCATCTTCTCTGCTTTCAGATGGCAGAAATAGGTCCCCTTTTTCTGCAGGAGAAGCTCTGTGCTTCTGCTCTTATCTGGGAGCAAAGGAAGAGCTATAGTTCAGGACTATGACAAACACATGCAGAAGAGAGGAAATTCCCACATCTGTGCTTCTGATCTCTTGTGGCTGCTGTAGTGTGGCTTTATCCATGATATTTTTCTGATTCTCATTATGTCCTTGTCCTCTTGCTGAGGAAGTCCACCAGGCATGGTTGGTTAACTTGTCCATATCATATTCAAAGCTTCAAACATCCTCTTCCAACTGACTTAGAACAGCAACCAAATAACATTATAGTTGCAAAGGACTCATCTCTGCTGAATATGATGGGCTTTTGCACTACAGTTTGGTTCCCAGCATTCAAGGAGCTTAAGACATCCATATACAGAGGGATATAGAATAGCTGATAGCAGATAATTTTTTCCACGCCTATAAATGGTGTGGAAACTTACTAAAACTTACTAAAAGTTGTACTGGTGTACAATACCTTCTCTGATTAGAAAAGGAATACTGTCAATTTGTAAGGTGATTTTTTGGAACTGTGCTTCAGAGGCATTTATAGACTTTTAATCTGTTTACTTGTACAGTTGCCTTGTTTGTTCCTTGTGCCGTGACACAGTATTGCACACCATTTATTTGCTCCTTGTGTGGTGACATGGTATTGCATACTGAGTCATTTATCAAACTTCCAACTGCGATCTTGGAGGAGTACTGCAGTGACCAGCAAAGCATGCCTGGTGAGTGAAGGTCAGCTTATATGTCATAGGAATTGAAAGGTCTTCAGCATTGAAAGTGTTATGGTGATTGAGTTTTTAAAAGATAATTAAGCAGGTAGTTGAGGGGGTATGCTTGTAGTAGTAATTTAATTAGTTCTGTGTGCTGTTCTTGATTTTTTTTTTGCATGTGAGAGATGGATGTTTTTCTGGTCTTTATTCTCTCTGATTTGATTGTATTGGCTTGGGTACCAAAGAAAGTACGTATTCCACTGGATACCTTCATTAGACAGTGGAAAAAGACTGAGTATGAAATTCATTTGTATAACAAATGCAGTTGTGCACAAGATGATGGGAAAAGAGCCTAGGTAGTGCAGCCTGGGATTTGCAGAGCCCTCCATGGGCTCAGAAACATAAGATTGTGGTCCAGCAGCATTGGGAAGGGATGAAAATATTCGAGGGTAGGAGATGGCAGAAGTCTGATGACTGGTTGGATTAGAAACCTGTCCACTTCAGCAAACTGAAATCCTTACAGTATAACTATGTATATTTCCTCCTCTAAATAAAATAAAGCAAGAGTTGTAGTATGCAGAGTCTAGAAATTCTCTTTCCAGTATCAGCGTGGAGGCTGGGTAATGTATCAGGGGAACATTTCCAACACAAATTTAACAAAAGAATTAATGTGAATTACAGGAATAAAGCTACTCAGCCACCTCTTGTCACCTGCTCTAATCCATCAGAGCTCTGGGATATTCATATGTATAAGCAAGTCCTGAACCAAAACAATCAGCATTGCTTTCAATCCTTATTTTACTATCGTATGTGCCTAGTTTGGGGGGGGAAAAAAAACAACAACAAAAGGTCTGAAAAGCACTATAGGTTTACCTACTGCCTTATTTAAGCAGCTCGCCTCTGAGAGGAGAGCATTTTACTGCTGAAAATTGATTTCTAGACAAAATAGTGATCAAAGAGGTAGAAATTGGAACTCCAAACCATGCTTTCTTCAGATGACTGTACAGAGGGAAGGCTTAGCAGCAGGTTGAGCTGTGGTTTGATGATACGATAAAACTGGCTTTCCAGTCAGTGATGGAGGATCAAGAATGCCGTGACTGTATGGCACAACGCTCAGATCAGAGAGAAATCTCTATGAAGGTTGAAATGTTGTTTAAAGAAGCATTCATGGATTAGATTTGTAGCAGGAAGGCTTTATACCATGCCAGAATCTTTTGTCAGTGGGCATAAAACCAATAGAAATTTGCATAAGATTGATACTGTGCGCTCTAGTTAACCAGCGATGCGATGAGGTGCTGGTGTTTGTGCAGCTGGTGACTCAGTAGTGCCCTGGCAGTGGTATTATTCTCTGTGGACAAGTGTCCTAAATGCAAACTCTGATCCCTTTGTGATGCCACAAGGGCATTGTGTTTGCTATTTTTGGTGGCAGTCCTGTCTGGACTGAAAGCAAATGTTGTATTGAAACTAAATATAACTTTAAGAAATGAAGTGATTAGTTCTCTATTAAGTGACACCTATCATTGCCAGAGGGGCGATGACCCTTGTGAGGATCTCTCTAGGTATTGTGTACACACTGTTGCAAATAATTATCCAAGAATGATTTAGTGTACTATATTATAATAGCATAAACTCAAGTCTTAAGATTGAAAAGTGATAGGAAACATCCAGTAGTATTTTATCTTAGACCTGAATACTCATTTCTGATCACTACATCCTCAGTTTAGGGTTTTCTGACTACAGGTCAGCTCAGGTGGGATTATAAAGCAGTCACAATTTTAACTTGTGTTTTTGAAACACAGAAATATAATACCTTTATTGCAAAGGTTATACTGGAGTAATGAGTTGAAACACAACAGATTTCATTTAAAGGCAACTAAAGAAAAATGATGTACTTCTGTCAAGACTAACAGAATGCTTTGGCATAATTTACTGCTACATAAGTCTTGTTTGGAGAGTGATTGCAATTAGTTTGTGCTGCTCAAAGTGCCAGCCAGAAGTCAGCATGCTTCAGGGAAATAAGTCCAGTGTTTACTACTTCAGTTCAGAGTGATGGCCTGCCTTAACAAACTGCAGCAAATAGTTTCTGATGAAATGAAAACACAAATTTTATTACTTCAGAAGGTCATATCATATATATTTGTGATACATATAATAAACAGCCATAAAATGCAAACTCACTTCCTCCATTAAGTAGAATTTCCTGTAACTTTTTTAGCTTGGCTTCTGCTGAAATCAGATCCCTTCCTGGAGTGAAGGTATGCTTTGGGATTGTACAGGGGAGATTACTGGGGGGGAGAGGGGTGGAAAGGTGAGTCCAGAAAGGGCACAGATTACTGTCTTCAGATGCATGAAACCAAGAGCTAGAGCTCTTTAAAGTAAGCAGCTGCAGCTTGTTGACTTCAGTGTAACTTCTTTCTGTATGCATCACTCAAATTTGATATGCAGGTGTGTTATAACACTAAACATGTAGTGACTGGAATCATAATATTTTCCTGTTTTTTCAGTGTGATTGCATTACTGAATCTTTCTGCCTCTTTCTGACGGTTGTTGGGGGAGCAGCTTGCTGTGATTGATGACAGCTTTTCCCATTGCTGAGTCCTTCTGATTTCACACCCTAGGCATGTCTACATCAAATTTTATTATGAAAGATTCTTTGTGTTTTTATTATACAGCCGCTGCAAGAGGGAAGGACTAGAAGCATAAATGTGTTTGTAAGAAAGGAATATGTAGATTTCCAGATTCATGTTCTGGAATGTTTTTTGTCTGAGAAGAAAATACAATGCTTCAAGCAGGAAAAAAAGCAGTTGGAGTTATAACTTAAGGCCCTGCAGGACTCAGCTGAGATCACTGCCAGTGCAAATGGGCATTAAGAAAAATATCTGCCCCAAAGGATTTTAGTTTTAGAGCTGCAGCAGCCAAACTGTACTCCAGGCTATGCGTGTGAGGGGAGGGGTGAAACAGAGTAACTTCAGAGGGGCCAGGATGTGACAGTGATGAGCAGTAATATTGTATGTGCTGCCTTATTACACTTTGAGTCTTATTTAAAGGGAGGCAATAGGTGCAGGCTTGGTGCTACCATGCATGTGTGAGCATATTCCAGGCCCTGCCACATGCCCACAGCTGCAGGCCCCATGTGTCTCATGTTGGGCTGTGCTTACCATGCCTTCCCACCAGCCCCATGAGGAGGCTGTGTGAGCTCAGAGTCCAGCAGAGGACGGTCCAGTTCCTCTGAACAAAGTGGAGGTGTAGAAACCAAGTAAAATGAAATGCAGCTTGGGATTTCTGAGGAGATGTAACAGGGCTGCCTGACTGGGCTTTAGAGCTGCAGCTCCTTAAAGCTCTTTTGGAAGTCAATCTAAAAGGAAAAGAGGGAAATTTTTGTGGTAAGTGCCTGTTTCACAGGTGGCCCAACATATGGGGTGCAAATCTGACCCTGTCAAACCTGCCTGGCCTCTTGCCACAGGCTGTAGGAGTGCTGGGGCTCAGCCATGACCTGGCTGCGGTTATCAGCAAAGCAGGAGGGCTGTCAGTGCCTTGTGCTTTAACTTGTCATGTGCTCGGCTCTGAACTATCAGCCTTATAAAACCTGCTGTGCAAATAACACCTGGAGTGTGTTCAGCATGTATTCTCTGAGGCCTTGGATGTCAGGAGGGCAAGGCAGTTCTCTGCCAACTTGCAAAAGGAAAACCTGCGTAAAGAGAGCAGCCTGGAATGGAAGACTGAGCCTTGAGGTGATTGGGGCCTTCAAAAAGACTACTTTTGACTTTTGTTGACCTTGAATTCAATGATAGTTTTTTTCTTTTTTAAACTGTCAGTAAACAACATCCTTGTTAAAGAGGAGGAGTGACTGAAATTCAACTGACGTTGTGTTGTAAATAACATACAACCAGGAGGGGTAAGATTCTGAATTCATTTTGTTGGAAGTTTAACGCCTAATAATGATGATTCTAACACTGTGGATTAAATCACATAAGGAAATGATGTAGTGGTACAAATAAATAAGCTGTAAAGCACTACTCTAGTAATACTGCAGAGGGAATGTATCTTGGTACCTATGAAACTGCCTTGGACTTGCAGACTAAAGCCATTAAACTGACAATTGCACAGTGGATGGTAAAGATATTGCTAATGTGAGCCAAAACAGTCATTTCTGCAGAAGCTCAATATATACTTTTTGCTTACATTTCTTTTTGTGCCATTTTGTTTTTCTATTTTGTGGCTTTCATATTTGTAATTTTTTCCTGCACAACCAGACTGCAACCCTTGATTGTTCTTTTAAGAGTATAATATTTGATTTTACCCGCTCTTTCGTGATGTTGATTGACTAGGTGGACTATCAGAAATAGTTGAAATAAAACTATTTTCCTTAGCTACCAACATGTATCTTGTGCAAAACATCTTCCTGGTAAAATAGCGTAAGTTTTGATTTAGCAAAACTTTAATAGACTTTATATATATATGGCTTTACATCACGTATCTCCTAGCTCTTGAATCCTGCTGAGAGGCTCTGGAGTGCTTATGTTACATTTGCTGAAGAATCTATCATCCTGAAAGATAACCTGATCCTGGAACGACCTGCAAACTGTCCACTAAGGCCAAGTGATGGATGTCTTTAGCTATGAACTGCATGCCTTGTTTCACCAAAGGTGAGCAAATATGTGAGCGCTGCTGTGCTCCCAATAAACTAGCATGCTCTCAGGACATAATTGCAGATATGAGCTTATCCTGCAGGAGAATGTCTGGTGGCTGGAAAGACTTTGCTTTGCTCCTGTAACTGTGGTGAAGCCCACCTGCAGTGATTATGACAACTTCCTGCATTTAAATATGCCATGATTTAAGGTGTGTTTCTTATATACACGAGATCTTGTACTTACTCTGCTCTGCAGCCCTTAGGAATCATATTGCAAGCTTTTGTTAAAGCCACAAGGCTAAATTTCTCTTAAAGAGAAGAGAGTTCTTATACAGCAATCTAGTTTAAATTGGGACTGAAAAATAATTTGTTCCTTTATCTTGCAATACAGCTGTTGTGGCATTTGTAAATAGGCCTTTAATGACCTGCTATCTCTCAACACTCCTAAACAGTGAGTAAGAAAGGAAATCAAAACCACAATCCAGAGTGGTTGTATACCTATAACTGAAGATATCCTGCAAATGCAAGATGTCATCTAGTTTGAGGATATTTTTTTTCTGGGGCTCAGTTCATACTACATTTTCTTACTGCTGAAAGAAAAGTGAAAATCTAGCTTTTCTTCTTTGTTTAAAGGAATTCTGGCTTGATGATCAAGATGCACATGTACTCCTTTACAGATGACAGTACTTAACCATTGAAGTGTGAGTGGCAGTGTAAGCATCCATCTGAATAAGCCACTATAATTCTTTTCTATTTTATGAAGATAAAATACTCATTAATTTATGTAGCTTTAATTAGTGTAAGTTACTGTCTCTGCCACTACCAACCAGCAAACTTTTGAATAATATCTGCACATGAAATTAGCCCTAGCCAAGAACAGTGCATAGTCTGTTATCTAAACAGTCAGACTGATTCCTTCCTTCCTATTTTTTTCAGTTCCCTTTAAAATGAAATTCTGTGAAGTATTAAACACACAGGGCTTATTCACTTGTTTGTGTTGGATAAGTGAATTAGATGCTTGTGGAAAATGCCAGATGGGCTGCATGGGAGCCAGGAAGTCTCTGTCTCTCCACCAAGCAGCAACAGTGTTTACTTGCCAGATTGTGCTGTCAAAATGCCCTAACCTGACCCATAGGTAAGAAGCTAATTTTGAAATCTGTTCAATTCATTTTTCCTGACGTGTGGATAATTCTGCTGCTCAATGTGTGTGCTTAGATACTCCTCATTGTCAGCCATCCTTGGAGATCTAGGTTTTCTAGAGGGCAGAGTACTTTCATGACTGCTTGAGCTTCTGAAAGTGAACAACCGAGAAAGGGGTAAAAGAAAAACTTCCTTTTCAACTATGTGCAGTTTAAAATAATGCACACACCCCTCTGCCTGCTTTTTCTATTAATAGTGCTTTTATTGGTAAGTAACAAGATTAATTTCTTAATTGCATTCTGTTGTAAGCAGATGCGGTTAGAAAGCAAAAGTCCATACTAATTTAAGACAGATACTTCACCTCAGTAAAATATTTCCAGCAAAAGAATATTCTTAAGGATATGCTTTCTAAAATAACTATTCCTTGTAGGCCATAGACATAGCTGATTTTACTACAAGCTTATGCTGGTTAACTTGTTCTCCAGTTGCCATTAACTGAAAAAGCTTAATGAATGTTGGTAAGGTTGAGAGCTATGCTCTATTTTCATGAATAATATTTTTGTAACTATTTGCAGTTATTCTGTTTTGTTGTTTCATTTTCTACAGTCCGTTATGCAAAGCTTAGCAGAGTAGATTCACTATTTTATGTTGAGATTTGTTAAATCCATCTTGAGAATGAGATGCCAGTGGGAACATTTCTCAGGCTTTGCTTTGTGGTGATCATAGTATTTTTGAAATTACTTGAAGGAAGATGATTAATATGGATATTTGGGCAGGAAACAAAAGCTGTGAGGGAAACAAATTGGATAGCATGGGGAGACTAGAGAGGGAGTTTTATTTTAGATAAACCAATGTGTAATTACAAGTTTAGCTCTGTCAGTTTCACAGTGTAAGTCTGAACAATCACAGTAAGGCATTAATCATTGCAGGTATTACAGTCCAAACCAAAGTAAACTGCTTTTCTTTCTTGAGTATGCCTTCTTCATCAGTAAGTCTTTATAAGCCAGCCACACCACTTATTACTAGAATACTGAAAGGATTGGTCTATGTATGTGTAGGAAGCTCGTTAAGTTTGCAGCAAGTTCTTTGTTAATTCATGTGAAGGTCTATTTTTATTATTGCCAGTCAGAAAATGTCAGTGCTCCTTGTGGGAACATCTGAGATGAATATAAGAAATGTGATTGTTCCCACCTTTTTTCCTTCATGTGAAAGTGTAGTAGTTAAATCCAGATACTCTTTTCCATCTACCATTGAGTGGTAGTTCTTACTGAAACTGATTTCCTTTTGGTACGTATAAAACAAATAGGGTTCTCTAGCAGATTTTTTCTAATAGTAAAAAAGTTAACTGGATTTTTATGAAGGGAAGAAAATGGCTTTTTTCTCACCTTGTTTTAGTATCTTCAACTTCCTGGTATATACAGTACTTGTAGTTAGATTGGCATGTAGATTTCCCTACCACATTGCTGCAATTACTGTGGTGCCTAAACTGGGGCAATGCATGATGGCTATAACCATCACTTGATAGAAATGGAGCTGCTGGTAAAATCTTGATTGCAATATCCCTTTCCCAAATTTGTGCTCTAAGTACACCCCCAAGAAAATGATCCAAGCCTGAAACGGGAGAGTTTAATGAGCAAGGGGTAAAAGCATGCTTAATGGTGGCTGAGGAAAGGGGAGGTGAGGAATTAGAGCAATAGCTTTGTATTGTTGTTCTGTTGAAGTGGTTAAGAAATGAGAACAAATATTTTGCACCTTTTTTTATTAGACCTTAGTGGGAAGGTACGTTTTAAGGCAATTGTTGATGCTGACAAAAGACCCTTTTTTTTCTCATACTTTAATACTCTTAAATGGGAAAAAATAGAAAAACACAAGTTTTATCTTTCCTTTAAAAAAAAAAAGTAAAGTGAATGTCTTATCAGCCTTGAACAGGCAGCTTTGGTGTCACAGATAAGACCTCAGCGTTGCTGGTAAAATACAGGACATGCAGATAGACAGTGGACAACAGAATAGCTTATCACCAGTTTAATGAGAAAAGTCTTCCTTCACTGACGTGTTATTAAAGATCTAATTCCATTGTGAACCTGGATCCAGTAAAAGTGTGAAATAGAAATCTGAGAAGAAAGCTGTTAACATAGCCAATATCAAATTTTTATCTTATGTCATATCTTACATAGCCTTTATCATATTTGTCATTCAAATGCATACTTTCAGTTTCAATCATTGTATACAGAATTTGATGTAGCATTTTATTCATTTGTGCTGCTGAAAGGCAATAAAGCTACAGGCATGTGTAGCTTCAGGAATGGATAGTATCCACCTGGAATGTTGTCTTCTGCAAAGCTTCCTGCCCATTGAGTATGAAAATAAGGCTGGATTAAGAAAGGGTTAATCCACTTCAGCCCACTGGTTTTCGCATTAAAATTTTTGTCTTGAACGCATAACCATGTGTGAAATCATAGAAGAAAGTCAACGGATGGACTGCCCTATGAATGTAAGTCTTTAACTTAAGCTTTTACACGGGTGGCTCAGCAAGCAGAATTCAAGTGGCAGTAACAGCTTGCTGGGGCAGTTAGATCTGTGTGTCATCCTAAAGAAGGTACTTGATTGCATGGCTATGGTATGACACTGTCACACTGCTGTGTGGCATCTCTGGGGCTGTAGATGAGATCAGCACTGAGTTGGTCTGCATGTGGACCTGGAAAAAACCCTCCTTTCACACTCAGAGGAGAAGTGGATGACTGTAACGATCTCTGTTCACCTCAGCCCTGTGAGGATTAGCTACTTTAATGTGGATGAAGTGCTTTGACTGTGAAAATGACTGTAAATCCATGGTTCTCGAGGACAATAGCAGTTCAGATGTTTTTTACCTGCTATTTTTCAGAACTGAACGAAAACCTGAGTGAAGTTAGAGACTTCTTTCTGAGGATAATGGACTTCTTTTGCTTTATTGTCCCATTAGGCTTTACCCTTCAATGTAACTGCATTGTAACTCTTAACCAGAGGTGTCAGAGCATCTACAGCAATAGCTCTTATTCACTCAGTTCCCATGAGATGTCTATAATAACTTCTGAGGATAATGTTTCTGTGAAATTGGGTCCTCTGTACTGTGGAGCTTTGTTTCTGATATTACTACTCCTTTGGAATGCAATGAGTCTGCAGATGAATTCCTACCTTCCAATAACAAAACTTCTAGATGTTTTTTTAAAAATATGGTATTAATTGACTCAGCTGGTAAAACGCCAGATTTAAAAAAGAAAAAAGAGCTCTCATGTCACTTAATTACTCTTATCAGACCATTAAGCACATCCTTTCTGTATTTATGTTTTGAAGTCTTGACATCTCTAAGACCTGTAAGTCAAATTTGGGGAAGATGAAGCAGGATACCAAAAAAACCATTGTTCTTTGCAAAAGGAATTAAGAGGGAATAAGCACAGGGAGAATGTGTTAACTGTTCTTTATCAGAGATGACAAGGCTGGATTATGAGGCTCCCACCAGTCAGTATGGGACTGAGCCCTACCTGTCTCTGGCTGTTTTGAATGGTTACTGGTAGGGGAGCACAGCTTTGAGAGGTTATGGCAGTGCTTGGAGAAAACAAGTATGTGAACAAACTGCATCTCCTACAGCTTTCATAGGGGAGAAAAGGACACAATTGTCACAAAGATCCTTTGCATCACTTGAGAAAGGCAGAACGAAGTTCAGTTCTACTCTTTGAATAGGCAGTTAAACTCTGTGGGAGCTCTAGCTTCCACAAATGATGTGGACTGCATGAAAAGAGTATGTTTGTGGCTTTCTGTATGTAAAGGTGGTTTTCAGTTTTTTCTTTTTTTTTTGACCTGGAATTGAAACCCTTGTTAAAAATCTCTTGGGCAAAATACTTCTGTCCACATCTTCTGTTTCCTCTTCCTCTATGAAGAGGAAGTTTGAGTGTTTGATATTGTACTAATCAGGTAAGAAGCACATCTACTCAAGTCAGAACTGAAAAAATCCAGTAAAACTAGAAGTGATGTTTTCAGATATACCTGCTGGATAAAAATCCTGCCAAACATGCTGTCATTATGAAGATAAGTATCCCAAATTCTCTTCTTCAAGTTGTGTTATAACTTATTACAACATCAGGACAAGTACAATAGCTCTTGTTTTCTAATACATAAATACACAGCCATTGCTGTAACTTAAGTGGTATGTGCTTACATCTGAGGATTTCTTTGGCTGATTCCTTGAAATATATCTTAAACAGCTGGGGAGTAGTTTATGGAAGCTTTACTTCAATCATTTTACTCTATTTTGTGTGAAGGATAGGTGTGTTGTTTGTTTTGGCCACTGCTCAACAAAACTCCAGGCTTTCTAGTATGACATACTTGTTTGACAGTGAATAACAGCATATCTAAATATATTTCAATCTGTTGCACACAGTAGTATTTGTTAGGATGATCTGTCATCTGCCTTATCTTCTGTGCCTGAGTTTTAATTTACTTTCTACTCTTCTTTTCTTGTGTTCTCGGGACACAATCTGTAAGTTCCTTGACTTCTGTGCTGATCACAAGTTATCTACATGGGTTCTGGGTCTTTGCATCTCCTGAGGTCTGAAGTGTTACCTTCTTGAAATCCATGTTTCACAGACCTGATATAAGTTGGTTTGTTCAGTAATAGGGATTAGTTTAAGAACTAATATATTCAAAAGGAATCCATAAGTGGTAGTCTTAAAACTTTCCATCTGCTTTAGTGGGTAACAGTCTTGTTTTTCCTCAGTTTTGCACTAGGGGCATAACAGAATATTTTGATCTTCTGCCACAGTGACTTTGCCTCACAAGAAGTACTGGAGTCACAACAGAATGCTTCTATCTTTTGCCTCAAAACTTGCAAGGACGTTTTCCTCGGGTTCCACATATATTGTTTTTAAAAAGCGGCTCACTGTGGCCTAATAAGCAATGGAAACCTCCCAATCTGGAGGAAAGTGGATGGAAGTGGGTGGAAGGCCACAGTGATGAAGCTGATGGTAGGAAAAAAGGGCAAGAAGTAGCTGGGCAGTCGACCACCCTAGATACCACTGAGCATGCCCAAAGGGACAATAGCATGTTAATATGGGTCTCTGAAAAAGAATGAACATGTATGCCAATGTACTGCATATGCCTGTCTTAACTGTTCAAATGTAGAACCTGAACTCTGAGAGGGTGCTCTTGCTTGTCAAGTCACCTGCTATGTATCATGAGGAATAAAGGAATGCTGCTTTCTAACACAACACTAGAGGTAGTTTTCTTCCTGGATTTCAGATGACAGACCCTAGCTAAAATCAGTCAGTTTCACTCTGGAGCCATGGTTAAGCCACATCCTCTACTGTCCTCCTTTGTAACTTTGGAAATGCTAAAACTTGTCATCACTAGCACAGGACTCTTAATGGCTTTCCCTTATTGTGTCTGCTCTCAGCTTGACATTATCTAACTGCCCAACAGAGAAAGAAAGTGTGAGCACTACCATACAGGATGCTTGTTCTGGGTAATTGCCATGCAATAGTGTTTATAGAGCTTGAATGTCAAACATCTCAATAGTCTAAGTTTTGCTAAACAGACTTAATTATTTATGAAGAGAAAGATGTTCTACAACTGTAAGCCCACCATGTGCATGGAGAGATTGCTGTTTTTATTCATTACTAGTTCAGCTTAGCATTCCAGTATTTAAAGGCTGATGATGAGTGACCCCATTATGCTTGTTTTTTTAAAAAATAAAGCAAAACATTTATTTCCTGTCAAAGGCTAAAAGGAAGTGCTGCACTTTATGTCCTCAGTTGCTAGATGTGGAAAAGTATTGGCAAGACCAAGCTTGAATTTGTTAATCTCTACTGCTATATCAAACTTGAATTCATTCCTTCTCTGCGATGCTTATATCTGGTTTATTGGATGTGGTTGAGTAGTTTTCTGCCTGGTTGTTTGTGTGTACTTATAAAATATACAGAAGAGAGCACACAGGGATGGTTATCAGGATCCGCTATCTAACCTGTCTGTTCATGGCTTGTGACTTTGCAAGGGACTGTGGTAGCAATATTCTACAATGAAGTAAATATATCCACAAAGAGAACCTTTTCTGGGATCAGTGGAAGAAAAATATTCTGTGGGCGAAGTCAAGCAGATACAATTGCCACAACTTTTTTTCTATGGCTTGTATGGAAGTTCCTCAGCTTTTCCTGGTATTGCTTCCAGGACAGCATGAAATAGATTTAATAACAAAGCATGTTAGTGTAGCTTTTCAGAAGGAAGCTCTTTTTCCTATGTGAATAGGAAATACAGAGAAGACGACTGATACGGGAGAAGTGGGCATTAATATACAGTTTTTCATATAGTGTATAAAATTGTGAAACACTCAGTGTTTTCCAAAGCTTTCAGTCATGATGAAGCCAGTAACAAGCACAAAACTGAGGTAATGTGCTATTATGAACCTGGGCTGGTGGCCATCTGAGGTGTGACGCTTCTTGCTGGCCTTCTTCGGGTATTGGTCTTCGTATTCATGCTGCAAAGTGGATAAATTTCACTGACTTTATAAAATGAATAATATATAGTAAAACATCTTGATATGCGTCTACGGTAGTACTGAACAAATTATTTCAAAGTAATTTAAGTAGCTAAAGACTTAGCTGCTGTGACTTACGCTACTTATCTTGCGTAAGTAATTTTAAACAGACTTTCCATGAGTATCACACAAGATTTTTCTATCTAGTCTGTAATTTCATCCTCAATTATCTACGCTCTACAAGCTCAGGCAAACATCTTTATACATATTTCCTAGGCTTCATCATTTTTCAGAGACCTTGTAAGAACTCACGCTTAGCTTATAGTGCTGTTAAAAATTTCTCTTCAAATCTCTCCTTCCCTGTATTGCCTATAAAGTAACTTTATCAAGTTTCAACTATTAGTAAACAGACGATTGCTTGTAGTGCGCGTGGCTTCAGAAATCTTGAAGCTAGATTAAAAAATGAAATGATTATTTATGCTTTTTTGTAACTTCTCATGGAATTTAGCTTTGAGACTGACACTGTGAAAAAGATTAAAAAAAAAAACTAGACCCAATAAAATAGCTTTTGACTGCTTTCCTAGGACTTTCCCTAGTTTTATTTGTAAATCTGATGTTTTTCTCCCAGTAGCAATGCTTGTCAGAGAAGTAACTGGTTGCAAAATCCATGTGTTAAAAGCGTAACTGCTGCACCAATGACTTGGTTGATTTCTTAAGTTTTAGTACTTTTTGACCTCTTCAGATTGTTCTTGGTAACTTAGGAATTTAAATTAAAACTTAGAACTGTTGAATCCTTACTACATCCAAATTTGCTGCAAAAAAAGAGCTAAAACTTGATAGCACAAAGTGATCTAGAACACCTGGCTTAATCCTTTAAGCATTACAAATAAGTTTTCAGCATTAAATACTTTAAGCTCAGTATAGGTGATTAGCACTGAGCACTTTGAGAGCTCTCTGGATGACAGAACTGTTGTCCAGTCTGAGGATGATTGCAGTTTGAAGCCCAGGGCTACTGTGCTACTGCAGCTGGGAAGGTGGGTGGCAGGGTAGAGGGCTGCATGTTCTTTTGTTGCTTTAAACTTGGGGTTAAATTTTTTTTTTGTGAAGAATCGTGGCTCTTTGTCAGTTTTCATAGCTGTGCAGATCTGGTGTGCCAAAGGGCAGCAATTCTCTAAGACCTCTCTGAAGCAGAGAAAACTTAAATGAGATGATAAATGAAGATATTGGTTAGTCAGCCAAGAGAAAGTGTAGGTCTTCTGTTACATAATGTCTAGCTACCTGTATTTAAAAAAATAAAGCCATTTCAAATCATTTCAGGTTCCCGAAGGGAAGAAGATTTATTTTTTGGGAAAGATAAATGCTTTGAGTGAAAGTATTCTCTCACAGAGATATCTAAATCATAATTTACAGTGGTGACCATAAGTAATAGTTTTCATGTGTTTACTTCGAAGAGTTCTACAGATCAAGTACTGTGATAAAAACATGACTACAACCATTAAGATTGTTTCTTGTCAGAATTTGGCAGGATAAAGTCTTCAAAAGTAGTTGAACCTATGGTCCTGCTGTATTTCAGGGCAAGTGTAGTAAGACAAAAGCCTGAAAACCAGCAGAAGTCCAGAAACTTGAATGCTTAAAAAGCTCAGCTGCCAAGCTGCAGGAAAAATAAGTAGGACGTGCAGTCTAGTAGCATTAATCACCTCCGCAGGTATCCGGGAGAGAAAAGAGAAGGATTCAAGTGGGCTATTAGGCGTGATGGCTGTGCATCTGCCACATGAGCGTGCCCCGAGGAGAGCCGGCCGTGTATGCGGTGCTCCAACTGGCTCTGAGTTTTAGGACTTGGCAGCTGAGGCCCCCCCCAAGGCAGACAATTTTCTGCGTGTTTAGTCATCCTCAGCTGATACTCTCACATGAACGTGTCCAGCTTTCCCTTGAGTCGACATGCAATTTGTAACACGTACAAGCTCATGAAGAGCAGCATTGGCTAGACGAGATGCAAATTTTTATCAAGAGCTACCTCTTAATTTGTTTGAAAGCTGCCAGCATCACCTCATGCCCTAGTTCTCATAGTGAAGGGGTTGCGTGCAAACAAATCCTGTTTTCTGTCTCCATGGAACTCCAGGTTTTGCATCATTTTACTGTATCTCCCCTGAGCATTTCTGCTCCAGGCCGAGGAGCCCTGGCCTCCCTAGCTGTTCCTTGTAAAGAAGCCTTTCCATGCGTTTCCTTCCTGATATGTAATACAACTGTAACAGTTGACTTCTTGTAATAGGGTTGTGTGTCAAGATGTAATCATCTTTGAGATCACCTTTTTTTGTGAAGAGAAGAATTCTTCTCATGCATGGAAACTCCAGCTGCATGTAATGCTCACAGGTGCTTGTCAGCCTTATGTATGCAGCTCCTGCAATACTCTTGTAAGCTAACAACTGATTTCAAGGCAGGATATTTTTGTCTCCGTATGACAGCATGGCATGTTGTTATTTTAAGGACTTGATGGGCACTTCTCAGCAAGCTATTTTTTATGGGTGACTGTTTATTAGGATTTGCATTAGAGGTATAAATGTAGAACACTTTGTAACCTCGTATTTATAGAGACAAACCAGTGTTGGAACCTGAGGGCATGTTTCTGAAAATATCTGGAAAAGCAGAATGCTTTTCCTAAATACTAAGTATTTTCAACAGTATTCACTGAAGATGTGGGTAAGAGGTGTGTGTATTAAATGTAGTCTCAGCTGCTCTTAAAACTAGTGACGCAGCTCACTTTAATGGAAATGCATTTCAAAAATTAAAGAAAAACAGAATTGCAAATATTTGTTGGAGAACTTATAAAAACTTATTTCTAAAATTTTAGAAGAGGTGTGATATTTTTGCCTTTACTTCATATTTTTCTTCATATTCAGCCGTTTTCAGTCTTGGCTCTGAAAAAAATGCTCTGGAGAGAAAAGGAAAAATAACATCAGAATGTCTCTTTAATTTCTCTGTTTTTCTGATGAAGAAGGAACTTGAGATTTAAAACCAGTCTGCTCTCACTGCAGTGGTTTTTTTTTTGAGCTTTTGCTTATCTTCAGTAAAGAACTCAAAACAATTGCAGTCGGCCTTTGAATGCCTGAACTGATCGGGTACTGCATCTCAGGAGGCAGAAAAGGCTGGAAGATGCTAAGGGGAACGTTTCATTCGTGTCTAACTCCTCACTGTACTGGCTGACCTGAGCAGCCTGGGAAGGAGCAGCAGTATATTTTGTGCCACTCTCTTCTTTCTGTTCATAGCAATTGTTCCCACTATTCTTCTTGATAGCACCCACAGGGAGCCTGAGCAGTGATTGAGCAGCAAGGTGCCCGGGGCAGAGTGAGGCACTGCTGAGGGGAGAAGCTGCTTTCAGCCAGGCTGAGCTTGCTCTGCTGCTAATCAGGTCCTTTCACTTCACTCTGCTTGCTTACTTTGAATTGCTGGGCAGGGCATTTGCTCTAGATTTGCACAATTTGTGCTTCAGAAGTGAGATTTTAAACTTTTTTCCTTCTTCCTCTTCCCCTTCACATCTCTGTGGCCTTTCAAACCCAAGTCCAGGTTAATGCAGGATCCTGCACAAAACCCACTCCTTTTGGGAAGCTTTGTTCAAAGTTATTTTGATGAGACTACTTTGCAGTATAAACTTTTCACCAAAATGTTACTTTCAGTTGGCCAAAGGTATTTAAGGACAGATCAAATTTTTAAGCATGTCCATGCCAATATGTGTTTTGCTACACAAGCTTTCCCCTTCCCCTTTCCCCTTCCCTCTGGAAGATTATAGCACTTCTGTTTTCCAGAATCCTTGGGCAGTGCTGTGATGGCTGTGTTCTCAGCAGGTGTGAGGTTGATCTCCATGTTGTGGGCTTCATTTCTTGAAAGGTAAAACAAAAAAAATCCAGCAACCTGGAAAGTTGGAAACTTCCACAAAAGGTCATGTTTATATTCTGCTGTAGAAACATGTATGGGAAAACTAATTATGCCAGTTAAAAAGGCAGGAAAATTCAGTCTCCTAGTCCTGCAGTACCCACGTTTAATGAATGAGAGTCAGTTCTTGGGCTGAAGCATCTTGGATAATGGTGCTTGGTGGGAAAGACAGCTGCAGTCATTGCAATGATCACAGAACTGAAAGCAAATTCTGATTTGTTTTTTTTTAAAAAAACGAACAAACTTGCTCACACTATCCAGTGATTTCCGAAAAACTCTATAAGCAGAATGTTTAGCAATGACCATTAGCTGCGTGCTTCTCTTACAACAGAGCTCTATTCTCTGAATAGAGCAAATAATACTAGGCTTTACTGTTGAAACATCATGTTGTTCACTGCTGTATCTCCATAGAGGAATAAAGAGGAGTTCGTAGTGCAGGCTGACTG
Organism: Numida meleagris; assembly: GCF_002078875.1. Classification (NCBI taxonomy): domain Eukaryota; kingdom Metazoa; phylum Chordata; class Aves; order Galliformes; family Numididae; genus Numida; species Numida meleagris. The sequence continues at coordinate 5,091,699 of NC_034413.1, read as the reverse complement.
CCAGGTAGTGCTGACCTAAATTTCTAGCTAGTTAGACATAATAGAATTACTATATTTAACAGTTTATTTGCTAAACAGTTTTACAGATTGTGCAGGTAAGTATGCAGTTCCTAGGCCTCAAAAGTGCATCTCTTGCAGAACACTGTCCTTTGCTGTTATGATCTCAGGAACAATTTCCAGCCCAATTTCCATAATTAGTGAGTGACCATTCACCATGTATAAGGAAAGTAGAGCCTTTTTAAGCTGGCTTCCTTTCAGCTTCATTGTGTGAGAGGCTGACTGCAGCTTGTGTTTCCTATCCTGACAGACATAAACCTTGTAGCCAGAATGTAAACCTCAGTGGTAAGCAAAGATGAAGGATGAAGTTTGAGAGCTGTAATCACCTTGAATAATGGTGCTTCATAGAAAACACAGTTGGCATTGCTTTTACAATAATAGAGTTGCATGCAGGGTTTGGGCTATAATGAAGTTTTGTGCTGTAGACCAGGGAATCTGATGTAATCAGATTGATGGCACAAAATCAGATATTCAAGGGGGAGAGGCAATTAATCCTTCATTTAAGGACATTCAAATCAGCAAGGCATCTAGTGTTAAGGATATAAATGAGGCTTTAATGTGGGCTTCATGATAGGTAACTCCTGCAGAGGCATCTATCAGCTTTATATAATGGTAATTTTTAACTCCCTGAGGCGTTGGAAACAACATCTGACAGTTTCTTGAGCTTTTACTGCTCATATTCACAGCAGGGTTAGTGGCCTACTCAAGGAATAGGCCCAGTCTTTTAGGCCATTGACATCACATTAAGTTTCTTCTCTTCCGAAGATGATGAAGGGTTGGTACAAGGAAAAAAGACTGGCTCTGGTCTGGGAGCTGAGCCAATGGTTAAAGCTGAAGGAAGTCTGGCATCTTTACCTGGAATCACACTGCTTACCCTGCCTTGAGGAATGGCAGTGATGTCTGGACTGTTAAAGCAGTGTGTGGGCCAAGGCTTGGCTCAATAGCAGGTCCTTACCAGATCTCTGTTCCAGAATAAATTGGGATGCTGAACTTATCCACTGCATAAGTTACTGGACAGGCAGGAGGGCACCACTTTTACAGAAGGTGTATTAATTAGTTAAGGAAGGTCTTTCAGTCTCCATTTCTCTTCAACAAGAAGTAGCAACTAATGCATGGGCAGTTTTCTCAGGTTTTTTTTTCTTGAGAACTTGCTGCTAGATAAATTATATAGCTAAATTCCAAGTGCTGAACTCTTTTCATTCTGTTGCTTTCCCCACAGCAATTACACTGAAGAGGTTGTTCAGTAAAACGTATTGACATGGTCTGTAGTAATCTGCAGGCAAGCGAGTGCTGACCCAGGCTTCAGAGCAGCCTTTCAGGTGGGGAAGTAATAGGAATTTCTCTCATCCATCTTCAGATCTCCACTGGGAAATTCCTAGAGGAGCTCTGTGGAGACCGATTGCCAAAAGCCTAATTTGGATAGAAGGTGTAAGTTACTCTGTGATACTGATTAGTATGAAAAAGATTTCACTAATCTTTCTTTTCATGCACTGTATGCATCCAGTGGTAAATTAAACCTTGAAGGTCATTAGTTGAAGTGTTAAGTCTCTAATTGAACTTATCAATTTTCCAACAAATGGAGCTGACAGCTGTCTCCTTTGCTCTCTGCCTGACTTTTTGACTCTTCCCAGGAGGGCAGGTGCCTGATGTGCATGCGTATGGCCACAGTGATGTGGGCACTAGCACATGAGTAATCCCACTGAATGTGTGAACTTGAGCGCTTGAATAGGTGTTTCCAGAAATGAGGCTTCGTTGAGATGCTGGGACAAGCTGGCAGAATTGAATCTCTTCCTTTGAAAGGAGTTAAGGAGAAGAGGCAGTTTATCGCAACCTTCCTGGACCAACTTTTTTATCAGGAGATACACAGAGTAAGCCACAAAAATATGGATTTCTGTGAGGAATTTATTTTGTAATCTTTAATGTAATTTAGAATTGTTATCTTTTCTTCATTTGAATAATGAAGAGGAATTAAGTTTTAAGTGACTTCTAGATGTAGCTGGAAAAATCCCTCAGAGCTTTCAGTCCCTCTATGTTTAGAGGAAAAGGAATATTCTTATTCTTGTAAAAGAAATATCTCTTCTAATTCTATCTTTACTAATACTGTTTCAGAGCTAACTAATAGCAATCTTAGTTGCATTCTTATTTTTAAGATTAAAAAAAATTACATCTTCTGTGCAAGCAGGAGGGGTGGTCTTCAGGTTGCTTAACCAGAAGAAGAGAATGGCTGATAAGGGGAGGGAGGACTGCATTTGGTACTTTCAGATGCTTTGAAACTTCTCTTGAGGAAAAAATACCTTATTTAAAAACAATGTTTTATTACAGGATTCACTACTGAATAGTGTTTGTTCTTTTCTTTCTGGAGTGTTCTCTATTTTTCCATTTTAGTTTTATTGAGACTGGGATCTGTCATGTAGTTACAAACTTAACCAGCCTTTAAAAAGCCTGTTAAACTGAAGAGAGGAAAAAAGTCAATACTTGCTCTCAGCTATACATTTATTAAAAAGAAAAAAACACCTAAAATCTATTACCCTGGCTTATTTCACTTTGCATTCCTGAACTCAGTGCCTTATTCTAGGACAATGCAGCTATTTTGAGCTTCCAAGCCCTGCTTCTGTTGTTTGAGTGCAATTTGGACCATGAAACAGTGCTGGGTAGTAGTTCCATTGGTTATAGGGCACCCTGTAACAGGTCATTGCCTCTGTGGTCAAGCTGCTGTCAGTTGGGTCTATCTGTTGGCTCCTGGGTGGAGAATCCATCTTCTCATGCCTTCAAAGTTCTGTATCCTTAAAAAAGAGTGCTTGGCAAGGCCCACACAACCACAATGCTGTAAGCAGGCCATGCATACTGAAGGTTTCTTGTTTCCTTTTCCCTGTCCTTTCTAAGCACAGGGAAAGTTATAAGATGATCTACAGCCTCTTGACTAATAAGCAGCCTCAATAGTGATATTCTAGGAAACGAGGAGAAAAAGAAAAAGGGTGTGTGTTGAAAAGAGTGAGTTGTAAATTAAGTGTTCTAAGTATGTAGGCTTAAGCATATTTCTGATTTATGGAGGGATTTTCCAAGCAGGCCTAAAGGCCTCCCATCCAGAGCGTTGAGTGAGTATGAGAGTGGTTCCACATGGCATTCCCACTAATATATGGCATCCCTACTAAGATCAGCCTTTTTTTTCTTACAAGCAGTCAGTGCATTACCTCTTATCATCATGATCATTATTAAGTGTAAAAGATTGTTTCTGGGATAGTAAATGAATCAAAGTATGAAAAAATAAATGTTCATCCTGACCCTGTAGAACAGCTACAAGTAAATGAAGTAAGACTATCATTGATTATTTGAAACAAATTATTAACATAGCTGTTTCATTTATAATGAGTACCAAGGCCTGCATAATCACTGAGGCAGGCTGATTTTTACACCTTCATAGTTTATTCCTGAATTTATTACCCAATGAGATTGATGTCATGTATCTGAATTCCTTACAAACCTCTGTTAATGTGTTCTGCAAAAAAAAATCCCAGTTGCGTGTCAAGTGAATGTGAGCTCGCATGGAAGGAAAAATAAATTGCAAAAGAATCTGGGTTTAGATCAATCTTTTTGTCTTCCAGATTGCCTATGGAGTCTGACCCTCCCTCCCCTATTGATAGCTTTCTATATTCCTGATTGACAGATACGATCAGTGTTTTGATAAAGTTATTTACTTCATTGATGGAGTAGGTGTGTTCTGTGATGAGGGCATTCACAAACAATCACAACTCTACAGCTAAAAAAAAAAAAACCCTAATCAAACAACCACCCCCCTACTTCACAACAGAAATGCTACCCTACTTCTTGTTATGAATATGGAGAGTAAATTATTCTGACTTTTCTTTATAGTATGATTTAATACACTCGGGAAACTTGGTATCTCCCTTAGTCTTTTCATTTCTAGATTAAGCAGTCTCAGTTTCTGAATAACTTTAACTGCAAAGGAATATGCAATAACTATATTGTACAATGATACACTGAAAGTGTCTTAATATGGGTATCACAGACTATTAGATACGATAGAAGGTATGAATAAGGAAGTATTTAATGGAACATTAGAGAAGCTAAAAATTATGCACATAAGGTATGAACAAATATATGAAATAACAATAAAAGAAAAAAGAGTTGAGACCAGGGTGTCTCTGTAGTGTCAGGAACCTTTTGCTCTCCAGCTGCAAAAAGGTGCTTTCATATCCAGGAAGATGAAGGACAGATAATTCCAAAGATATTGCCATTTCTAAATGGTGACCTATATATTAATAGGATATCAGAGAGAGATATGTCTTCATCTTGAGCAATATCTTCCTAGTTTAGCATTGAATGAATTCTAAAGATAGAGCTGTTTAAAGAACTGTAAGGAGAATAAAATCCTGCCACTTAAGAAAGTGGAGATAAGCAATAGCTGTGCTGGGGAGGGGAGAAACAGTCACAAAACCAGTGACTATTGGACAAATAACAGGGAGTGGTATGGGATTTGGAGAAAAGGACCTAGACTGTAGGAGGAAAATGTTGGAGGAGAAATGACTTAAGAACCTGCCTGTCTCTCCTTAATGAATAGGAGCTCCAGTTCAAGAGTTGTGCAGTGCTTTGGTTTTCTTGCAGGGAAAGTTTCATGTGCCTTCTGTGACAGCTTTTGGACTCTTTAATAGACACCTATGAAGTCACTTGTATCCAATTGATTGAGGTGAAAATGTATGAGAATGTACTGGTAACTAATTAGGAATGGAAAGTAATTATAATTCACAAGTTTTACCTTAACCCAATGAAGAAGGAAAATGTGCTTAGGTAAATGGTATAAGATGTCAAAAGGTTAAACCTAATGCAGCCATTTTCCTTAAAAAGAAAAGGAAAAAATTAGTTTAATGGTGAGTTCGAACATTTTCCTGTCATCTCTGTTCCTTTTCAGCAAATTAAAAGTTGATTATGAGAAAACAAGAAACTACACTTGCTTCTGAATATTATTTATTAAGAGAAGACTTCAATTTCCTAGGGAAGAGATGAACCAAGCATCAAAGTACAGCAGCATGACATCTCTTTTTATTTTTAATTCTTCATGTCACATTTTCTTTGGACACATCAGAGAAAGCAGCAGGCAAGCAGTCTGTGCTTTAAAGTCTGAGAAATAGAAAGTGAGGATTTAGATAACTCAACTTCAAGTAAAAGACCAGCATAAAAGATGCTGTTTTAGGGAATCAGTAATGTTAGATAATCAAGAGTAAAGCCCCACATTTCTGTTTAACTACTTTTTTTCTGCTAGGTCTCTTGAGGCTGCCAGAAGCAATCACTTTGTAAACCAGAAAACACAATGGTAATTGAAAATTCACTTAAAAATGCATCTTTCAGAATAAAAGCAGGTATTCACATCTCAAAAAAAAAAAAAAAAAAAGTAGTTAACCAAACCTAATGGATTTCTTTAAAAAGAATGAGCTAGCAGCTGAGACTAATCAAAATAAGAGGTTCTGAAGGACTTCCATTGAATTTTTGAAAAATAAATGTGTTATTAGTGCACACAAAAGCAAACCCAAAACCAAATAATACAAAACAAAACCCCTCAATCAAACAGAAACAACTGAAAACTAGAACAGAGATCTAAAAGCTTTGAAACCTAAAGAAATGGGGACTAAGCCCCATAAATGGGGAATTGCTTGTGTGTTGCAGTTCAGCAGGCAGAAAAGAGGAAAGATGAAACATTATTTTCTTAAGCTGTTAAGTAAAATCAACAAGGGGAACCAATTCTCCTCTCCAAAACCAAAACACAGCCAACCCATTTTCATTTCTGTAACTCTGACATATGGGTTTTCTTTCCTTAAAACATTTATCTTTTCAGTCCTGTAGGCAACCATGACAGGTCCACAGATGTAATTCAGTGGAGAGGAAGATTTAGTGACTTTTTACTGTTATAAAACAGGTTCGTATTTCAGATTAAGAAGGTGAGCAAATTTTCTTGGTGTTCAAAAACCAAAATATTTTAAAGAGTGAATTTTGGACTTTGATTCCTACTTTAATTTTCTAGGACATGCACAGGGCTTCAATTTTGTGTTGTGTTAATGGAGGTTGAATGCCTGCTGCTGCCTGCAGTGTGGAAGAGAAGGAGCTCCGGGTGTGGACTACTTTCCTGAAGCTTAATCCTAAGGATGGGATAGGGAAGGAAAGCTTGGTTTTCCAACCTGGAAGTTTGAAGTGACATTCTAATAGTTTTTTTCCTACTTCCGGAACTCATCTCTGCATCTGATTGAGGGCTCAAGGGATGGAGGATCAATATCACAAGGCTAAAGCATTTGCTTCTGTGGTTCTATCATGTGGAATGATTTTGCTTTCTTTTCTGCAGATGTATTTGTTCCAGACATATTCTGTTAAAAGGGCTTCATGGTTCTTGGGAGCACCTCCTAATAGAAGCATATTCCACTATATGATAGCATAAGCCATCCATTTAGCTATTATGTTAGCAGTATCCTCAAGTACTAAATTCCCTTGACACAATCTTGAAGCCTGAATGCAAAGGAACTCTTCCTTTTTCAGAGTAGATTTTAATTTTGTTAATTAATTTTCAAAGCAATTACATACTCATGCTCCAGGAGTAAGCAGTTTGGATGAAACAAAAAGCAAACAGGTTTTATAAATAGCTAAAAGGCATAAATATGTTAAATTCCTAGTTATTAAAGCTAACCTTATAAGCATATACACTTTTAAAATTCTAAGCAGATTTATTAAATTGTTGTTTCTTTGGAAAGTATATAAAGCAAATTAAGTGACTGTTTCTTCAAACCAGAGGTTGCTTTGTTATATAGATTAGTGGACTCAAGTCCTTCTTCCTGCCATATTCACTACAGTAAATCAGGTGTAATTAGGCTACAGTTAATAGATTTGTGTAACATCATGCTGTGTTTTGTACACTCTAACCTTTTTTTGAATAGGTCAGTAGTAGATCAATCCTGATGAACTTGGAACATTTTTCTTGTGGATCTGCTGTTAGCTGGGGTGTTATCCTGGCTACTCAGTGTGATGAAGTCATCTCACTGGTGGATCAACTATCCTGTTTACTTTTCTCTCTAAATTGTATTTGGGGTCAGTATATACGTGAGCACTTGCAGTGGAAAGCTGCAGTCGTTTCATTTTTTTAAGCCTTAATTGCAGCTGCTGCTTTTAATTTGCTGTATGACTGACGTGATATGAAGTTTACTAGTAGTATTTGCATATAATTTTAATGATTGTGTGCTACAGTCTTTACTGCTCCATAGGCCAGATTTAATCTACAGTATATTGTTCACAGTTTTGTGGCCTATGGAGACATTCATGTGAGTAAAGAAAGGGACATGGTCAGATTGAGGTCTGCACTACAAATTCCTAAAAGGAGATGCTTATCTGTATAAATTCTGATTTCATTGGAATGAAAGATAAAGTAAGCAGGGTTCAATAAGACACGAAGCCATTTTTTTCTGGGCTTAACATTTATAAAAATATTTCTGAAAAATGTATCATTATTACGGCATAATTTGAACAAAATATTTTGACTTCACAGATACAGCAGAATAAGCTTTAGCCAGCCTATGTGCTGAAGGCATTTTCTTGTGCTTCAGCAAGTTAAATTCATTTTTTTCACTTAGGAAAACTAGCTGACAATTATGTTTAGTGCATTCCAGCTGCATAAAAAATCAACTTGTTGCAGAGAGATTAGGCTGTATTGAAAGCAGTTCCAGCTATAGAGCTGTACAATTCCATTACCCACCATAGTGATCATTAGGGAGCATATCCGGTTGGAATTAAAATCAACTTTGAGAAACGGTGCCCAGTTTTAGTCTATGGGTAGAATGTTAATATGGATTGGTACAGACTTTTCTATACTCGTTTTGCTTGTGAAGGAGCATTTGGTTCCAGTCTGGAAGCCATATGGCTTCAAACATACACTTGCATACATCTGTTGGTCTAGAATAGTTTGAGATGGCTGGGACTCTTAAAGGTCATCTGGTATAGACTTAACCTCAGTCAGTCCCTGCCCCCATTCTATCAGGATCTGTTTTTTGCAGGTGAGTAGGTAGCGTCTCCTGAATATTAATCTTTTTTTGAGATGCTGCGTGTTGGGGATGCAAGGGATCCCTAGTATCATTCAGGCACTATGGATGTGGGAAATCCCAGCCATCGGTTACAACCTTCTGCCAGGCTGTTTCCCCTCTTGACAAAGGGCATCATTTAATGCATATGATTGCATGAGTAAAATTTTGTTGTCTTTTATAAACCTTGTGGCAAACGTTAAATGCATCATTCTAGGAGGTGAACGCCTTTAGGAATAGAAACTGAAGCTGTTCTCCTAGCTCTTCATAAAGGCATAGTAAGGTTTCTTGCTGGTAGAAGCCTAATAAGGTTTCTTCGTGTTTTCTTGCTGGGGTCCTTGTTCTAGCAAAAATGGTGTAAAAAGCATGGTAGCTATATCTTGTCTGAAGAGAAATGTAAACAGAAAATTGTACGAGAGTTCAAGGAAGGAATTCAGAGCCCTTTGTGTATTTACTTCTTAAAAGCCCCAAAAACTAATGTGCTGGTAAATGGGTCTGATAAAACAGTGGACTATACACTTCTAATTTTTCATTTTTTATTAGTAGTTTTAGAACTTCTTTGTTACAATGGTACATCTTTTGATTGCTAAATATTTAAATGAAATACCTGACTTTCTAAATGCCAACATATGATAAATAGCTAAGATTTTAATAATCAGAGCACAGAAAAGATGGATTTAGAAACACTTTCTATGCACTCATGTATGAATTCCAGTGTAGTCACAGGGACAGAGTCTGTGTCTATCTGTGGTAGCAGGTAAAATAGTCACATAAGTGAAGCTGAGGAAAATGAATCTGAATGCTTAGCAATTTTTAATTGTTTCTTACAACACAACATCATTAGATTTTTTTCTTCAGAGAAATGAATAGAAATTGAATGCACTTTGTTAAATATCCTGTTAAACATAACCAAATGCTTAAAACTGGAGAAATTCCTGACAGTCAGAAGTGCTGCACTGAGATACAAGGGTGAAAATAAGAGCACGCGAATAGGTTATTATTCTCTAAGACAAAAGTTTAATGAATTAAAACTTGATTTTTCACATGGAGGCAATTAAAATGGAATATGCTGCATGCTTTCAGCCAATTTGGAGCTATATTTTTTCTGTTAAAAACAAGGAGCATCCAACTTGCTCCCAATTTGTTCTCTAACTTAGATCTGTAAAGGTTGCAATTTATTTAATGTTCTGTGAAGTATTCTTCCAGTGTGTCTGCTTGTTTATGTATATAAAAGCTTGATATAAGGAATGTAGAATTGACTATCACTTTTATGCAACTAGGAAATGAGGTACACCTATTTCCCTACTGAGACCAACAGTATCTTCTGGAATAAAACAAATTAAGAGAAACTAGGGGAAAAACCTCAAGAAGAAAACCAGTCCTCTGCAGTCCGTCAGCAGTTTGGGGGCACCTTATGAGCAGGTCCCCACTCTGCCCCTGGGGACTGCCTGTGGGGCAATCATGTCTTTCTCTCTTGGAGCACGCTTGTCTGGCAGGGTGGCTGCAGAGCACAGGTGGTGTTCATAGCCGTGGGGAAAGCCAAAAAGTTTTAGTTGTCCTGTAGCTGAAATTAACTTCAGTTCCCAGTGTGATAAGTGAATGATTTTGATGCTTGATATTATGATGATGCAAGCTGTGGTAATACTTAATATTGTGATGGACAGACGTAGATGATTATAGAAAATGTTTCTGTAATTAAATCACCGAATTCCATTAGCTTATAAGCATCTACTACTTAGCATAACTAATAGAAATTTTATGGGGAATCAATTAGGATGTAAAAGCATGTTCTCTTCCTGATCTCGAAAGATAAGTATTCAGAAATAGAAATTAAGGTTCTGACATTTCAGATTATAAATCCATTTCAGGAGGAAGATATGAACACTGAGTTTTCATAGAAAAGCTGCTTGAGCAAGAAAAATAATCCTAAGAAATTAATGAAACTACAGATCAAATAACATGAAATGCCTTGGATATCATGACCCAAGGAAATTAAGTACTTTAGAATACTGTTGTGCTTATGGCAATGACTGAGAATAAGATGTTCCCGGAAAGCTTCTCATTACTTGGATTAGTGTAATGGATGCTCTTTAATCAGACAGAGTTAGTATTTAGTGTAAAAATTCAGGCTCCTAAATAAAGTAAGAAAATAAGATTCATTTCTGTCAAATTAAAAAAAAAATGCATTTGTAATTTTACTGTTAAGCAAATTTTTGTAAGGCTTAGGACAGAAGCAAAGGAGGTTTTATGTGGATATGAATTGGGAAATGTACTCCCATAATAGGAGAGGCTTTATATGTAAATTCATGGTCAACTTTTCACTGCTATGACTTTCTTCAGCCCACATCGTCTCAAGAAAATGATTTAGTGTGGTGATGGGTTTACTCCTGTTTTTGGTTCAAGTGAATCATATGAAATACTTCTGAGATATAAAATTTCAGAACAAACTGAAGTCATGATGTTGAGAGTCTGAACAGTTTTTCTGAGCTTGAAGTCCAAAACAGAAAAGAGATCACTTTTTCAAATACTTTAATTTCCACTGAGACTGGATTTTCTTAACCACAAGGAACAATGTACAGACAAGAACCACGTCATACCTTTTGCCTGCATTATTATATTACCAATATATTATCAATTTTCATTCAAGTAAGATGTGCTGCTGCAAGGTTTTCTTCATCTGATTTTTTCACTGAGAACCTTGCCAAGATTTGTCTTACTACCAAGACATAGAAAAGACAATGCATGGACCTTGCTCTTGGGTCACAACAACCCCATGCAATGCTACAGGCTGGCTTGGGGCAGAGTGGCTCACCTGTTCTAGGCATGCAGGAATTAAGCATTAAAATGTGGGAAGACATGAATGCATATGTAAGCTGGTATGTTATAAGTCCTGCTGCAGTTTGTAATGTTCTTGATCACTTTGCTATTCTGTTAAATCCATGTAACTTTTTTTTCCTCAAGGTTTGAAGACTTTATTTAATATAATTAAGAAATTAAGCCATTTCTCTGGAGCTGTGTTTGTGGCACATATTAGTAAGGAAATGAGGGTGCTTGCTGGCAATGACAGACCTTGCATGTGTAGCATGCAATGTGTGTGCAGTCTCATTGCTCACCCAGAGTCACTCACTATTAATTTTTAATAAAATCCAAATAAATAATTTATTTTTCTTGACTTAAACTCCTAGGGTAAATGAATATTTCCATTTCAGGTTTTTGGTTTTGGCCATATCTGTGGATGGAGATTCTGCATCCTCTCTGGGCAGCCTGCGCCAGCATCTACCACCATCATGGTGCAAGTGTGTGCTTTTATTTTCATGTGGAACTTCCTGTATTTCAGAGGGCACTTTGCAGACTCATGTTCAAGTTGTCCATCAGCGCCTCTCAGGTTCTTTCTGCAAAGCTGCTTTCCGACCTGTTGTTGGAAGTTCGCAGCGGTTCATGGGGTTATTCCCCTTTGGGTGCAGGAGGATATGATGGACAGAATAATACCTATGAATGCAGACACCAAAGGAAAATGTATCCTTGCTGTCTTCAACTCCCTAACTGTACTTAACCTTTTAGTAAGAATCTGTCTTGTTTTCACGTATTTCAGCATGGTACATTTTTGTGTGCTTTTTCCCATCCTTCATTTTCCATCTCACACAGTAGCATCTGATAGTGTCATCTTTCCAGGCCCCCAAGTATGAAATGTGATTGATTATTGCTTTCTACCAGACATCTTATTTTAAATATTATTGCTTTTGTCCTTCTTCCTCTTTTGTCCTTTAACGTTTGTAGAATGCTATCAATTTTTATATTTCTCTGTTTCATGTTTACTGGCTGCTGTCACTTCTAATCTGGTGTTTGTGCTTAGAACACTCATTTATTTTTGTCATAAACATTTCCTTTTCTGCAAGGTTTAGTTACTTCCCTTGCCTGACATTTTTCTCATTGCTTTCTGTGACAGCTCTTAAGAATTCTGTACTGAATCTGGGAGGAAAGTTGAGATTTCTGAACACAACATGGAGAAGCTAAGCTTGAGCTTTGGGTTAGATTTTTTTGGGAAAATCAAAAGTAGTCTACTGTCAAACAGGTGAGGAAGAGAGAGTTGCACATGAAATACAGTTGCATTTTCAGAGGCTTTTCATACTTGGAGTGTGTAACTCTGCCTTATACTGACTGGTAGTGAGTTCAGCATTAGTATTGCACTGACTGGATGCAAACAAGACAGCAATTAACTCACACTGAACCTCTTTCTTGAGCCTTCTTGATGCTTACTATCAGGCTTGAAATAGATCGGGCTGTATAGTAGCAGATTTTCCCAGGCTTTTTCTTTCCAATCCTTAGGAGCAGTAATAGCTTTTCAAAGGCTAGAGTACTTCACACATTCAGTGAGGCAGCTGATCTGGGGAAGAAGTCACCTCCCTAACTTCTGAAGTTTTGACCTCACTTAACAATGAGAAATGCAAGTCAGCGGCTTGAGATGGATTTTTATTAATTACTGCAAGGCAATTAATAAGCAAAAAAAAAATGCACCATATGTCTGGTTTGCAAATCTGTGCACCTGCAGTGTGCATTTTCCTGCAGCAGACTACTGTAGAAATGAAATATAGTCATCTTGAATTAAATTTGTTAATCAAAAGCTGTCCTTTATGATGAGACCAAGAAGAAACCTTGGAAGCTCCTTGCAATTCTGGCCAATGACCTTTTGTCTGCTATTTGCTGCAGTGCACATACCATAGTGCGAGGGTTTTGCTTTTGTTCATTTTTTTAACAAAGATTTACTAAGAGTCTTTTTTGCTTTCCATAAAACACTTGTTGTAAATAGAGGAGTTGTAAATAGAAGATAATATTTACTGCTTATCTAACCAAATGCGCTGTTCGTGTGTTTAATGCCTGTTTACAAGGCACTGTGGAGATGAAAGCTATAGTTAAGTGCTGAGTGGTATGATTAATCAGAACTCCGTGGTGTTCATGGTGCACATCCTTTTTTCAGGAAGAAAAAGGGTGGGGGCTGTAAGTGATGGCTGTTAAAACGAAGCTGATGAACCATTACAGAGAAGAAATTATGTATGTAAAGTGCTTAGAAAAGGCAGGTTGTAAGCTGCTTTTCCATCACATGATTGTTGTTATTCTAGCTAATTTAAGCAAGAGACTCCATAGCAATCCTGGAGCAAATCTTTCACTTTACAAAGAGGTTTAAGTACTATGATTTCACTTGTATTAGATTGAATTACACCAGCCAAGATCATTGTGTTATTTCCAGAAAATTACTGTGTACCTAGTAACATGCAAGGCCCAAGACTTGATTATAGATAAGGAGAAGAAAAATCATCACATATAATACATCTTTATGAGGAGGAAGCATTCAGTATTGGAAGTCTATAACCTGGCTCTGGGATTAATTTGGCCAAAGTTGAAGAGCAGTTGCAGTGATGAGGCTAATGCAGAGTATTTGCTGCAGTATCTCGTGTTTCCAAGCAAGAGGAGAGAATAAGCTTCACGTATTTTCTGAAGTGAAGCTATTTAAGAACAGACACGAAAAATACAATGTGTAACTGTGAGGTGATTTAATGAATGACAAAATGTTCGGACAACATTTGAGGTACAGGTTGTTTGTCAATATGAATGTGTTTCTAAGCTGAAACGTGCTTCTTTTAAATGTGAAGACTGTTGTATTGAACCGTCAGACATTTTATAGTTCAGTAGGTGAAAAAAGGTGACTCATGGTGGAGTAGGAAGAACTGTCTGTACACATCAGCAAACACAGTTTCTACTTTAATATGTAGGCCCAGTGCCAACCTAACTAAAAAATAAGAAAAAAATTCTCTTACTGTTTTGAAGGTGGGAGAAGATGAAATATTAGTATAAGATCTGACTTATCAATAGGATCATGTCTTGCTAGCTAAGCATACCCAGAGGAAAATCAAAATACAGGTGTGTGGTACTGAACTTTTATTCCTTGTGGGAATTTCACTGTTGAGCTTTTATTTAAAATGGTTGAAGTGTCATTCAAGAAAGCCTCTAAGCATGTGGAAAAAAATATTTAGGAGTGTTTTGCTGGAGTAGTGCTCATAACCTGTGTCACATCCCGTATCAGTGAAAGACTGCCAAGTTCTAGTAGAGAAACTAAATAATTTATTTGCACATTTTTGCCATTGTTTTTAAAAATTATTTTGTGCTTGTAACACTTTTACAACCATTTTCTTCTTTTCCATTAGGAAGAGCCAATTTATTCAACTCTGCAGTCTCTGGAGTGACATTAATAAATCACAGTATAGAAAACAAGTGAAAATATTGTTCTCATTTCTCATTTTCAGCGCTTCTTGTCTTTTGACATCTATTCTGTTTTCTTTTCATAAATTATATACTAAGGAGAAACTGTCACAAAACGTTTAGATTGAATATATATATAGTCTTTAGGTTTAATACTGAATTTCAAACAAATTGACATTTTGTATGTTTTCACAGAATTGAAGCAGAGTTAAACAATGCAGCTGTCAAAATGTTACCATGAATTAGAAATTTTGGGTTTCAGCTGGAGCAATAAAAGCATCGGAATAATCCTTTGAATGTCTTTTGATGGTTTTACTTCTGAAACAGAGGATGTAAAAAAAAAAAATCATGGGAAAAAAAACATATGAATCTGATGTTATGCTTTATATATTTTGGATGATGAGTCTATAGGAGTATGGGGGGCTATGCCAGCACGTTGTAGGTGAGGTTTCTTCCCTCACTTAACTCATCTCCTGTTGCTGGAATCTGGGTCTTCATTCTAAGGAACTTCAGGATGGAGATTGCAGTGGAAGATATTACTTGGAGATGGATCATTTGATAACAGCATCATCTTAATTTCTCCTAATCTCAGTAAATAGGAATGCAGCTTCTTTAAAATTCTTTAAAGTAGAATGTAACTTTTCAGATGACTGAGCATTATTGCCAGAGTGCTTAACTTGTTTCCTAATGCTGATTCAATTTCCAATTCCTAAACTTCCTATTAACTTCTTTAGTGTCTCTAATGTACTTTTATTGTTCTTGAAAGTGGTTTGAATTACTGCTTGTGGATTTGGTGACGATTTTGATTTAAAAAAAAAAGTATATACATTTCTAGGTCAGCTCTTCTCAGTATCTTCTGTGTTAGCTTGAAAGAAACCTTATCATCTGGTCCTTTTCAGCAGCTTCTTGTTGTCTTTGCTGGACTGACTTTAGGAAAATGTTCAGTTCCCTCTAGGGACCTCATAATTATCAGCTGTATTTCAAAGGCTAATAATTAAGCGAATATATAGAGGATTGATTGATTTTTGGTTTTTGAAAGTTGCATGTAATTTGGAGATATGACGGATGTTAATCTTTTTTTTTGCAATCTTTTTTTTCATTGAATAGTCAGTGTGGGAAGGTTTGGGAACTCCACTGCTTTTCATTACTGCAGAAGGGCAAAGGGGAGTGCATCCAGTCCTTCAGAAAGTGCTACAATTTTGTCTAAATGTCTAATGAGATGTACATGACTGGCTTCAGTAGATGACCATCTGCACATGTAGGCAAGTGTCAAGGTATGCAGAGAGGCACTGGAGACCTTTTGAAAGCTCTCCTGACATCCTTCTGAGAAAAGTGAGATGCCAAAATGAAGTTTCAGAGAGGATGAATTCTGAAAAATACAGCAATTATTGGTAGTGGTGTACTGTAAACAAACAAACTGATGTTTATAGTCACTCTTGATTAATTATCACCTTAAATACAGTTTGGTATTCTGATAGCATGCTACCATACATTGCCAGGCATCCAAAGTCTGGCACTTGATCTGGAAGGACTGTCAGGCTTAGCACTGCATGTTAGACTTGGAGGCTTGGCTTGTATGACTGACCAGTACCCCCCTGCAGTGGAAGAAGGCTCATGGGAGGTGGGCAAGATCACTGTGCAACCCACTCAGAAAATAATGCAGTGTGATGTTGACCATTGCTGCAAGGCTTAATTTCTACACCAAGGGGACTGGAGGGTAGCCTTTGTTTTAACAGCCTCTTTTCTGTCTTAACAGTTTTTCTCTGGGATTTAGCAATTGTTATGCTTTCAGAACAGAATGTAACTAGAAATTTAACTTTGAAGATGTTTGCCGGAATCATACATGCTAAAAACAGGAATGAGTGGGCTCAGCTCAGTCATATTCCAAAACACAAGCAAGTCTTTCAGTTACTAAGATGAGGGCACGGTTTTGTTAATACACTGGATTTGGTGATTATATATTTCTATCATATTATACAAAGTTCTTTATATAAGAATCATAAAAGGATTTCCACTTCAGGGTAGTGGCATTAATAGCTATTATTTCTTTCATCCCATGTGACTTTGGAATTTTATTTCCATTGCCGTGCACAGCGTTAACATGAAAGCAAGCAAATACAGAGATTGGGAATATATTTCTACAAATTCATGAATGTATTCCTCATACGGAATATCAGATTTAAATATAATATGAGAACTTTCAGTTGAAGTATCGATTTCAAATGTAACAGTTACAGTGATTGTGTTGTATTTTAAATAGGCTACAACTCTTGTCACATAAGGAGTGGATTAGAACACTTCTGTATTGGGGGGAATGGAAAAGCTATTGGAAATTGAATTGATTGTGCATAGCATTTTATTTTCTTGTACACTTTTATTTTTTAAAATTTATTCAATAATTGGTGCACCTGTTCTCATTTCTCTCTGTCATTGCAGGCTGATATAAAAGCCTTACTTATGGTTGTTTTTTTTTTCTGGAGTACAATTGGATTTTTGATTTTTAGGTTTTGTATTCAGACTGTAAAGTGCTATAGCTAGAGGTGAAGAGAGAGTTTCTAGCTCCAGACATGTCTGACTTGACCTCTGCTGCTGGAAGTAGTTGATCAAATTGTTGTCTTAAGGGTCTCAATCAGTTTGGAAGAAGGGTGACCTCTGCCTCCTTGAGTAGATGAAAGAAAGCAGAATGAGGGTGTTCAGCTGTCTTCTCTGATTTGAAGAGGGGTATGCATGGGATCGAAGGAGGCTTTGATCTTCTGGGGCTAACACTGGGACACCATAGCTCAGGAAGGAGGAGTATCTTTCATTACTTAAAATGTCAGTTTTCCTATGCTTGCCTCTGCAGTGTGAAAACTGGGGGAAAATGACCTTTTTCTGATGGGCAAAGCCACATCTTGGGCACCAGGGTAGAACTGCAGAGTAAATAGTGTCTCCTGCCCCTATCCTAGGATTTGAGAGCTCAGAATTATGGTGTGTGGTAATATGGATCTATCATTCACATGGAAGAGTAGCCAAGAATGATTTGTGGTATTTTTCTGTGGTTAGTATTAATAGTAGGACAGTGTCTTTCTTTCTGCTGCTGCTTTTGCTTTTCAGAAGAATGCACATATATCTTCTGCATATTGTCTATACAGACAGCTTCAGCATTCACCTCTGCATTTCATGCAAGCGTGAGTTCAAACCTATTTGTTTGAACGCACTTGTTTTATTGTATGAGTTCCCAGTTGTCCTGTTAGAGATAAATGCGTTACAGACCATGGGTAATCTCAGCAGCCACAATTACTACATTTCTTTGTGTTTTCATGACCTTTAAAAAATTGATCTTCCCAACTCTGTGACCAATTAAATGGTCTTTTAAATCTCTTTAAAGTTTCCTTTCAATCTTTTTTTGTGTCATACTGCTTACTAGCACTGAAGTGTTTTCAGTGGTTAAAATAAAGGAACCCCGAAAATCATCGCTTCCATTTCCTTGGTACTTGTAAGAGTAATTCAGAAAAATTCAGACATAATGAGTATATTTTTACATGCCTGGATTTGTATGCAAAATTATAAGAATCAAGCTTTGTTACAAATAAAAAGATACTGAAATCCCTCTTTTTGGAAGGAGGTATCTAGAGGGGGAGCCCAAATGTCCTGTTGTGTGTACAGCCAGACAGGTCTCCCAACCCTTCTCTTAATAAGGAGTCAGTTTAGAAGCTGATTATTTCTGACCATACGGTACAGGGAACAACCTGCATGATGAAAGACCCGGAGCCACTTTTATTTCACCAGGAAGTCCTGCTGTCGTGTGAAGGCTTTGTCTTTTTGGGCAAAACTTCCCCTGACTAACGAGGTTTTTGCTGCTTGTGGTATCACTGCTCTTTGATGTCAAAGTATCTCCTGCAAATTAAATCCTTTCCTCATCATAGTGCCAGATATTTGCTTTCTCTAAAAGCTTATTTTGGCTGTGGTGTTCTCCCCAAGGTGAATTGCTCTTCAGATAACTGAGCTGTTGATAAATGTCTATTAATCAATAATAGATATATAGCTCATGTCAACCACCTGAATACTCTAAGAAAATATCTCCTGTTGCTTACACAGCAATCTGGGCCTTCATTTACTCATTTGAATAAAGGCTTATGTGCTATGTGAACATAGGGTACAAAAGTGCCAGAGAGTTGGTCACAAATGATCACTGTTCTTTTCACAGTGTGATTTTTTTTGAGATTCTTTGTGCAGAAAAGCTAAGTAGTTCAAGGAAAGAACATCCAAAGAAGTAAAACCTGCAAAAATTAAAATAATTCTGGTTCACTGTTTGTGAGATTTCCATAATGTGTTATGCTAGGGTTATTTCTGTGCTTTTATTGGAGTACAGGCAATTACTGTCATTCTGCCCAGAGTTGTTATTGTAGCTCTTAATATATCACTTCAGTGGCTAAATTAACAAGCAGTGCAGTAATGGACGTTTTATTTGAAAAATAATTTGAGCTCAGCCTTAGATTTAATGAGCCATGTGCTGGAGCTGTAAGTTTATTTTCCTATCCCTTTTCCCCATCCTACTCATAATAATGAAATTTTATTTCAGAAACTGAATTTTTAAGTAATTGTGTGATGCTGTCCATTAGAGTTCCAAAAAAACTCTTATAACCTTTTGTGATTTTTTAGTGCCTAACCTCTTTCAAACCACAAATGAGGGAAGTTATTTTAATACGATGGCTTAGAACACTCACATTTTCTTCTGTCTCTTCTACTGAATGTTTAGCTAGGGAAACTAAGCCAGTCCTTCTGACGCTCTTATAGGTAGCATCTTTAAAGAAAATGATGTTGGAGCTTTGGAGCATGAAAGAAATCAAGGTTATCCCCAAGAACAAACTTCAACTTTCCTTTAGTTCTGCATCATTAAAAGGAGTATACATTACTTTACTTCTTTTACCCTTTCTGAGCTATCTCTACGTTTTCAACCCTTTGGACCAATGTGTTATAATACTAGAATAATATGGTTTTAATCTTGGCTGCAGTTTGAAGGCTCTAATGTAATTCTAACAGAAATAATATTGAATTGGCAAAGAATACCTCAGCAAATTTCCACTAAGTGTTGCCTTGAAGCATGACCCTTCAAGATGGTCGATGCCATCTGTTTGCATGTACTTGAGATTTTCGAAACAAATTCATGTGGATATGTCTGGGGTGCAACTAGTTACTCAGCTGTCAAAAATCTCAAACAATGACTTGTAATGAGAAATAACCTATGGTTTCCATAGATCTGCATTATCCACCTAGAAACTGCCCCATTAACACAAGACAGATTTCCAAAAGTTGGAAGTGTTTACGTTTTTTCTGCTTTGCTTTCAGTTCTATTCTATAGGGAGAAGATAAGCTTTATACTATGGACTCCTGGTTTTATGGCTTTTGTGATGGATTTTATGGAGTGGATCTTCTTACCTAGCCACATCATTAAAGTACTTGAGTAACTCAGACCTTAGAGAGGGACTGAAGTATAACGGTCAGCTGCTATATAAGTCAGCCTTCTAAATACGAAGTGCAATCTTGTGGACCCAAACCACAACACCTATCAAAACCAAACTAAATTTAAATGTACTCAGGAATGACTCTTGCAGTGTACTTCAGCCCACTCTGCTCCATCTGTAGCTGGTGGGAGTTGAGCTCACTGAGGGTTTTGCTGAGGATGCTTAACAGCTTGTAGATGTTTACATTTGAATATCATTCTTAACTGGATATAAATAATATTGATTGGCTGTAAATTAATATATTTAAAAGCCATGTTGAAAGTGTTATTTGGTCCAAAAGTATGGACGATTATTTCAGCTGCCTTTGAACTTTTTCTGTGGATAGAATTTTTGCATTTGCACTGCTGCTTCAATATTTTTTTATAGACTGAGTGCAAAGAAATACATATTTCTTTTTAAATCAGTAAGAGTTGTTTGAGAGATCACAGAAGTAGGAGGGCTCGCCTCTGCTTTCAGTATTTTAGGTAGCACATGAACAATTTCAGAGTGCGCTGCCCTTGTAGAGGCATCCTCTATTTCTTCCTTTTCCCATAGAGCATAAATGTGGATCGTCCTTTTGACCTATCCAGGCAGGATTTTGTAAGCTGTTTTACTATTAATCTCTCCTGAATGCCTACACTTACGACATCATTCTCTATATCCATATCCAAATAAGAGAAAGCTTTTCTTATTTTCACAGTGACAACAGTAACAGCTTGAGAGATGCTGAATCTACATACTACTTTTGGAAGGGAAGGTTTACATAAATGACAGCTTGATTGCACGTAGTAGCAATAGTAAATACATCTCTAATGGGAAGGCGTCCTCTTAGAACAGTATAGTGGAATTACTCCTATAGTGCCAACAGCCAGCTGTAAAGATTTGCCCTAAGTTAATAATTGGGAGTAGTGCTGAAGAGCTATGAGTATTTTTAAGGAGGATGGATGCTTGCTATAAACCTGATATTTAATAGCTTATAAACATGAGCAGTCCCTTAAGTATCTTGCTTGCAAATATGAATCTTGGTCAAGAGGAACAAAATCAAAGATGTTATAGCAAGTGCTGTTCATGATTGCTTGCCCTTGGCATAAAATACTTGCCTCTATTACAAATTGTATTGCCTTGAAAGAAAATGAGATTTCAAGACCCTTTCCTTCCCTCATGTTGGAAAGAAGTTTTCTTTCTTTCTTCTGGTAGTGTTAGGTCTGCAAAAGCCTTGAAGTATGGACTGTACTAACATTGTAGGGTTGTTTCAAATCTTCTGTGGTTAGCTAAAGGTCCCATCCCTAGGCTGTCTAAGTGAATAAAGCTATTCTGTTGACTTCATTAGTCTGAGATTCACATCTACTTTAGTCAAGTGTGCTCCAAAGGGAAAAAGGGACATCTAGTTTCTCTGTTGTATGAAAATGTTTCTAATGTTTGTGTCAGCTCTCTTTAATATATCTAAGTCACCTCATTTTTCCATTAGGGTGAGCTACCACTGAACGTACACCCAACAAAGATAGAGGTGGATTTACAAATGCATTTGGGGAGAACATTAAGGTGCTGATGTTTACAGATCAATTGCAGGCCAGCCAGAGCAAATGCCTCAGAACAGCTCATTACTCTATAAGTGTCCTTAATAGTACCTACAGCCATATATTGAAACTTGATTGAGTCTATTTCTAAAATGCCTGCCATGGAAAACTCAGTCTTAAATTTTGTAGAGAGATATTGGAACAACTGCATGGGAATCAAAACCTGATTTGTTGTTAACGTCATAGACACCGTAAATCCCATCTCTGTTTTCAAGCTCTGGGGACTTGGTTCAGATGCATTATTCAGGCCCTGACAACCTGATAGCAACAAAGGTGCTTGGTAATTGCTTATAAGCAAGCAGTTTCAGAGCAAAGAAGGGAAACAATTCCAGCTGACCTACATAGCAAACTGAGGTGCCAAGGATATAACATGCAAGCTGCTATGTGATTGTACAGAGGACTTCTGTAATATTGCAGCTCTTTATTCCACATGTGCTGCTGCAGGTGATACCACTGAAGCAAAATCTATTGCAAAGCATATGTAAACCTTTGATATATTTTGTTTAAAAATGATTTTCATTGTTCTAGGGAAAAAAATATTAGTAGCTTCCATGGTCATCAACAATCACCGTGGTAGCACTTTGAATTTAATTTATAAAATGTGGAGGCATGGTTTCATGTCAATAAAGAAGTCAATGTATCATTGTTTCAAATCATGACATTTTCAAAAATAATTCTATTTTCTTGATGTAAGATAACAGTATTTCATTGTCTTCTGTTCACATCATTGCCAGCACTGTATCAGTCCTGTGGGTATTAGGACCGCTGTTCTCTGTTGAGTATGGGAGATGAAAATACATTTTAGAAATCTTTTTCTACTGTTATTTCTGAAAGCAGCAATGACCAGTGTATGTGGGCTGTATCTCATCATGCTGCCTCAGTTTAATGTCACACTATTGAATGTCGCAATGTCACAGTGTTCTCCTCCTTAGCACCTACTCCTGTTTCAGGACTATATTTAATAGAAAGGAGCTATTATTCTCTTTATTCAAAGCGAATTGAGTCTCTTTTGTCTGCAGAGAGACATCAAATGCAGAAGCCCTTTTGTTAATCGTGAAGGACATTAACGGGAAGGTTGTGCAAAAAAACAGAATAGCACTAAGTTCCATATGTGCTGAAACTGGGCCTCTGCATCACTTTCAAATTTCCACCTTTTCCATCATTTCCCTATTGTTTCCACATGCGTTACTGCACTGTTAGCTTTGCTATGTGCCACTTGATTAGGTTGCAGAAGCTAGGGATCAAGTTTCCCATCCGTTGTGGTTGCAGGAATAACAGTAAACCAAAATCTCTAATTCCTGTTGAACTTAGGGCACGATGTTCCTATCTACTCAAAAATTTCTGAGCACTTCTGTATTTTAAAGTTTAAGAAGGAATGATAGGTACCTAACCTTTTTTGCTCTGTGTTACCTACAATAAGATCAGCAGTGCTTTAATTTCCTTCCTCTATGTTCAGAAACTTATTCTTTGTTATACATACGCTAATATTCTGTTCTTAGATAGCAACTTCATTGGCCGGTGTGACTGTCACAATTTTCCATGCATTTGTGAAATTCTCTTGTCTCAAAAATGCTCAGCTTTCTAAGATTAAAATGATATTGGATTCTCTTCAGCATGGGACACTTCCAATCAGACTGAAATGCACAGAAAACACTATTGGTGGATAAATGTAGTTTGAGAAACAAACCTCTCTGGTGTGATAATTTGGACTGCTGATGTCTCAGTGTTTTTGATTTCCTGAAGAGATGCACAAAACTATTGCTGATGAAGAGGAAGAAAAATACCAAAAAAGTTTTCAAAGATTCAAAAGATCTTATGGTACTTCATGGGCTGAGAAATTTTTCACCAAACCGTAAAATAATTTCAAACGTGGCTCAAAGTTCATATTTTGTTTTGCTATTTTACCTTTCAATGCTTTTATCTTTTTCCTTTTTTTTTTTTTTTAAACAAACTGAGGGTTAAAAATCTTACGAAATTAGAATTCTATGACAGAGCCTTAAACGCAGTGCTGCTACTTTGATACTGTAGCATAAATCATCGAATGGCTTGGGTTGGAAAGGTCCTCAAAGACTGGCCTACTTCCAGCTTCCAAAATAATCAGCACTGTGAATTTTAGCTCACTGAACGTTGCAGTAACTTATTACTGCTAACTTGTTCTTATTATTAGAGCAATAAGTTAGCAGGCTATCTGATGTTATTGAGGCATAAGATGCATGTCTTACACAGAGCTGTCCAAGGAATATAAACCTCTTTTTTTAAAACACATTAGACTGGTGTTTAGGTGGCCTCCAGCATGTGTATTGTTGATTTATGGACAACCGCAGTGCTCATTAAAGATGCTGAGCATGCTAGATATGTCAGTCACACTAAAGTTACAAACTAACAAGTCACGGCTTAATGATAACGATTAAAAACGCCAAGGATTTGTTATATATATGTTGGGGTTGAAATTTGTAATCTGAAATCTCCTAGGTTTCAGTGGTGAGTAGGAGAAAGGGCAGAGAAGCAAAGATTCAAATGGAAAAGAAGAAGGAAATGATAAACTCAATTTTTATCGTGACCTTAGGAGAAAGCCAACAGAAGAAATTTTGTTTCAGAAAATTGTTGGAAGAGAACCATGGTTGGAATTCCAACCAAGAAAACCAGCTTATGTTTCTTGGGTCTCCTGTGTTCAGCAGGATAAATGCATGTATTCATAGATCTTAAGTAAACAGAAAGGGATTAAATAAATGCCATTTGCTCTAACAAAATATTTTCTAAACAAAGTCAACTCGCACAGATTGCTTGTAACTCAACTAAGCACTTGAGATAAAATATGTCTCCTAGTGTGAAATTCCTGGTTCAGCGAAAGAAAAACAAACTGCTTTATAAAAAAAAATGTTGTCTTGGATTAATGTTTTAGTTAAACAATTATCTCCTAGAGAGGGGGCCTTTCTAGATTTATTGTGCAAAATATGAATCTGAATTATTAACAGATGGTGTTAAAAATGAAAGGAGTTTGTTTCACTTGCCTTGTACTTCAATTCTCTGTAGGCATTTAAGTAAGGGTCCGGAGCCTGTGTGACTGCTGCATGCATTATTTTTCATTTCTTCAGACAGGAGAAAATCTTTTCAAAACTCTCTGTTTACAATAGGAATGCTCGTTCCTTAACAATCGTTTATTTATCTGTTTACTTGCTGGGATTGTTGCCAAGCATGTTCTTACTTTGCAGGCAAAAAAGCAAAATTTTATAGTCAGGGAGTTTGGCTTTCACAATCTTTATATGCTTATTACATGGATAATTTAAGAGCCACAGACACTCCTTATTGTTTGTTCCCTCATTTCCAAGAGCTTTGGTTCTAGCTCTGATAGTTTGGACAAACGTGCTTCCTATAAACTCTAGCTGAACAGCAACTGATTGTTGGGTGCTAACTCTATACTTTGATCTGTAAACACGAAGCTGTAATGCTTGCCCTGAAGAGGGTCCTAATTTTTACTTTTGATTTATTTCAGTATGAAAACAGGTGATCTCTTCTAATGTTAGGAAGATTAATGAGGAAAGGCTGCAAATAATGATAGATAAACCATTGTAATATGGAAATCAGTAGATTTTTCTGTAATTATCCTTTTTTCTGTCATGTATATTAACTTCAGTTGTAATGGGTCGGTTTTATATGTAGAGAGCAATAATCACAATGAAATGATTACTTCTGTTAAAAAGGATTTTTAACAATGGGAGAAAAAGAAAAAACAACAATAATACTAAGGTCATTGGGAAGATTAATAAGAGATTTGAATTTTTTTCAAAACAAATAAATATTGTGAAGTGTTAGACAGGAGATACTAAGTGCCACAGCAGCACCTTTTCAACAAGTTAGGTCAACATTAACATTTCTTTTTGTATTTGACTCTTGTTGCTATTTTAATTTAGGAAAAAATCAGTTTCAGCAGAATTCAGTCATCGTATTACCTTTCCAAATGCATAAAAGGATGAGTCTCGTAATATAACGTGTTAATGCTGGTTGTGGCTACTTGGTTGACTGAATTCCGTGAATGCTTAGATTTCTTAGCATTACTCATGTGGTTTCAGTTACTTTATAATGCAGTTTAAACAAGACAGTGGGCAACAACAGCATCACTTTTTAATCAGATTTACCCTTATTTCTTTTGGGAAAATGCCTTCATGTCTTAGAAGCTCTTTTTCTTTGTTCTTTTTTCTTTGTTCTGCCATTTATGTCATATAGATACTACTCAGTGGTTCTGTGGTACACTGATAATGCTCTGGTAAATTTTATCTTTCCAGGTCTTGCCTTCAGTGCTCTTCATTGATGGTTCTGGATGCCAAAAAGCAGATAGTAAACCACTAGGACTGATGAGTAAGAGTGTATCTGTTAATTGATATTGTAGTGCTTTGTAGCTCCAATATAAACAGGCTGACACCAGAGTTTGCAGCTCCTCAAATATCTGTATGGTGTTAGATAAAAGTCTGAACAAATACAAGGACAGATTCCTTGGAGACTCTGCTCATATCAACTGCTCTGACAGAAGGAACAGATATTTTTGGTCTTCCTTGTGGTGAACGTGAGATCAGGCTGCTGAACCTTGTGAAATCAATGCAATATTCCTAATGGTTTCAAAGTACCTGTTTCTCCTAAAGTTCCTGATCCTTCAACCTCCAATTCCCCATCACAGTCAATGAAAAGAGATGTCCTGTACAAGACAAAACACAATATGATATGGATGATCATAAGTGATGCTGACTCTCTTAGATGATTGTAGCTACTGCTAATGTGGGAGAATCTACGGATACGCGTGATGTTACGTAGTTAAAGCTTTACAGTCTTCCCCATGGAGCTCACTGTGATTTGGCATTGACGGATTTTATGGGGTTTGGAGGTAAAATAACCAAACTAACTAAATTCATTGTCAATCTGGAATATCTAGAATAACATTAATTCTATTTGTTATGCCACCACTCTACCGTTGCTTCCTCCTTTTAAGAGCAGGAATGAATTAGTTGGTCTGAGCCCTACTTCACTCCCTGGAACTGGCAGTTCTAAGCACCCAGGTGGTGGCTGACATCAGTCAGGGCTTGCTCTGGAGCAGATTTCTGCATCGAGAAGGAGTTCAAAAGCTCCTTTTGAAGGACATTTTCTTGTTCAGGTGCTTTGATATTCTGAGGAATTAAATTGATGAAAGGCAGCTCTGGTGTGTGGAAGGAGGCAGATGATTGTTTCAAGTGCCCTTATTCTTGTGATTAGTTGATTTTTATGCTTGTGTGCTCACTAGGTATTGTTGTAAGATGTATTTATTAAAATACCACCATTAAGTGGTGATAATAGAATTTATTAAAAATAAAAAAAATCTGGTCTAAATACTCATTCTGCTGTAAAGGTGGATATTCCACACACAGTTTGCAGAGGAGTATTGGGAGCAAAAATACATGCCAAGCCACAACTTTCTTATGTTACCTGTGTCCCTGTGGAAAAGTTGTACACTGTTCTTATGGTTTGCTAACAATGATTTGAAACTTACTTCATGGTCTCTCTTCAAAATTCTGTTGATGTTTGTTTCTCAGGGTTTTATTCTAATTGTAATGGTTTTGATCAGCTCACGTTCATTATGTGGCTTCACGTATTTTCAGATTTTGGAGGATTTTGTAGGAAGCTCTGTTGCCTTGTCCAGTGCTGTTTCTACTGATGTATTATATATACTTACACAAAGCAGAAAGCCCTGGTATTCCATCTGCTCTTGCTCACTTAACAGTTTTTCTCCTCATGCTTTGGAGTTTTCCTCAGAGTTGTACCTTCTATGTGAACGTGCGCTGTACTTTTAAGTCTTCTGCTGTTTATTTGGTTTTATAGATGTTTCTGGTAGTGCCTATTTTGTCCTAGTTAAAAAGTCTGTGGCTAATCTTCCACTTCTCTCAAAGGGCCTTCACAGTATTGTGCTGCACTGAATGTATAGTGTGCAGCCGACGTTTTACAAATCAATCTGAACTTAAAAAACCACGCTGTGTTGAAATAAATCAGCCTTGCTATGTGTTTAAAAATAACCTCTAAGATCCTGTACAGCAGCTGTGAAGGTTCTGTTATTGAAAATTCCTTCTCTGTGTGATGTACCTATTCTATTGCATAAAGAAGCCTGGTAAAATTCATCCCATGAATTTTCACAATTCTTTAGCTCTGGGCTACTGAGTGTGTTATTCTTTGAATCAGTTATGTATTTCTCAATATCTTATCTAAGATGACTATCTGATATTCTAGTGCTCTGAAAGTTTGTTTCCTTAGCCCTGAGATATTTTTTGCCCATGTGTTTTCAGTTTCATTACTAGATTCACATAATATTTTGTGTAGGTGGCTGCAAGTTTATGATTCTGTTGATATTCTTTCATTTCTAAAAATGTTTGTTCCGGACCTCACCCACGGAATGTGCAGATAGGTGTTTTACTGCAGAGTAAACATGTTGAGTTGTGCATATGATAGGAACACATGATTATTTGGAAATAGGTCTTCAGAGAACAGAAATAGCAATAGATCCATTGCCTGGAAGAAATCACTGTATCTGTTCTTACTGGTTGTGATGGTGGAAAGCCATCTGTGGAAAGGGAGCTATGTTCTATCCCAAATTTCTAGTTTGAAATGACCAGCCCACCAGGGCCCTAGAGCAACTTGCAGCCTCTGTTGGGGCTCGTACTGGCTCCCTCTCCAATCTCCAGCATAGTGAAGGTAAGAGAAGAAGTAGAATGGGAGGAATGAAAGGCAGAAAAGGTGTTGGAAATATGAAGTAACTTACACTTAGGTGTTCTTTGCAGGTAAAATTGCTCTCAGACAGCTTATAACTTAGTATAACACTGAGCAGATCTAAAGCAGACAAAACCTTCATGTAACCTAAGCTGTTCCTCAGCTCTGCATGACTGTATATATATATATAATATATATATGCATATAATATATGCATATTGCTCAGAGCATTAAAAAAAAAATTCTCTTTCCTTCTCTTTGGAGGCACTATCATACCTTAAATTGAGTTAGGTGCTGAGAGATCTATATGGCTGTTCTCAGTTATCCTTCCCATTACAGTACAAATGGGGCCCTTGCATCTTTCAAAGCACATTTATCCCAAAATGTTTGCAGCTGGAATTTATGTCCTATTCAAAGGAACTTCTTAATTGCATTCCATGTTGAGAAATACGTGGCTGGTCACATTTCCTGAAACCAATTCTCCTCTGTTGCTCTCCATCTTTGTGCTGTGCTGTGATCTCATTTACATGTCTAACTGTGCAAAGATCCAGGACCTCTCACTGTGACTTCCTGAAGCCTTTCTCATGACGTGGCAGGTCTCCAGTGGGTGTGCTGGAACAGTCTGCGTGATCCTTCCATCTCCCCAACTCAACCCACCTTACTGCTTTGCTCCTGTTTCTACTTCCGTCAGTGAACAAGGGATCAGCACTTGCCCCCATAGTTTCTTCAGGTAGGTTACTTACACAGCAATTATAAAGCAGCCATGGTATTAGAGGAAATCATTCTCACTCTCTAGAGCTAAATGAAAAAATAGTGAAGTATCTCAGCTGGTAATACAAAGTTATGAACACTGATCACATGAGTTTGCAAGAAGTTATTCTGACATCAAACGGGAAAGAGGAATTTAAAGAAAGTTTTCACATAGAAAATACTTTAATTTCAGGGGTACTCTGTTCTAAAACCAAAGCTAAATCTGGAAGGAGTAGAATTTTCTGGGGGGACTTGGTATCGTTTCATGGACAAAGAGGATGTGACTCATGCTACTCATGACTTCTGGAACCTATAACCTGTAAGTCTCATCTCTCTGAAGTCTTGCTCCAGGCTCCCCTTCAGGCATGTACTACATAATGACTCAGAGCTGCTGCCTAAAGCAGAGTTTTTCCTAATCTGTTTTCTGTCTCTTCTTGTTGACTATATGGCATTAGAACTGTAGTGCTGCTGCAGTGTGCAAGGGAGGGAGGATGGAGGATGCAAGAACAAACTGTGGTCCATTGTACCTAATGTGCAAGGCAGTAAGAACTGCTTAGAAGGGATAAGGAGAAGAACGAGATGATGTTTTTTCTTTTTAAATAATATTTTACCTAGTGTCAAGTAATATTTTCCCTTTTGTTCTTCTCAGCTGCGGGGAATGCCTCAGGAAGCAGAGCGGTCAAGCTCTTAATTTACTTTCCTCTTGACGGTTTCATGCATTGCAGCAGAGGCAGAGCCTTGCTGTTGCTCTGTCTTCTAACTTGAGGGAATTATGCTTTCTTGCTTACAACAATATGCTGCTGCTTTGCTGTCTATTATACTCATGAATAAATGAGCAGGAGGAAGTTGAAAATAGGTTTTATTTTCATCAGGCATAAAATCTACTTGCAACTCTCATGCAGTATGTTAACTAAACCATTGCCTTACTATCCATGAGCAATCTCCTTGTTTACTTTGCAATGAAAAGCAAGAGTGTAGGACTAACAGTGCTCTGCAAAGTGACAGAAAGTGACAGGCTTCTACCTTCTGAAAATACAACTGCTTTGCTGTGTCCCCAGCGCAAAGCACTCATCCTGCTGACCTACAGTACCATGGCAGTGAAGAAGTGTGCCAACATGAGTGGCTGTTACTTTAGTTCACTTATGGGACTTTTACTATCATAATTACTCAAATGCTTTTTGGTCACTGAAAGACCTCTGGAGGCTCATCAGAGGCAGTCACAGCAGTGCACTCTCACAAACAGGAGGTTTAGTCTGATTTTTCTTCACAGTACCTAAAAAGGGCTCTTTAAAGCGTTTCCTAGAATCCTCTGAATTTGTCCTGAGAGACATCAGGGATTTGGCCATAAAGAATAACCAGTGAGCACTGAGGGAACCTTTGGGTTGATGGGAGAGGGAATGAAGTTGTCTCACACAACTGAATGTGTATTATGACATTCTGTATATGCATATTCTATTGGTGTTTTGCCAAAATTTCACCTGGGTCAGAAGAGGTGAATGGCCTTTGTGTCCTCAATTCAGAGAAGATGATGATGGTCAGTCACTGTATTTCATCTGTTAAAGAAAATATTTATTGGGGAATCTGAGAATATTTTGTATTTGAACCATTTCCTGTGGTTGTTAACCTGCAAGCGAGAGAAATACGGTACCATGTGAAATACAGCTGTGTGCTGAATGTGATCAAGCACATCCTGTTTGCATCTTGTTTTGTACTGTTTTCACGCTGGTGGAATGTACCTAGAGAGCCCATTAGAAGTGGGGCTCTCTAGCATACCTTCTGATGCTGCGCTTGGAAGACATGACGACAGCAAGCTGTGTAGTTTATTGTACTCACAGGACATCTTTGGCACTGAATTTGTTGTATTATCAGGGGAAAGCACAATGCAAAGAATAAATGGTGCATGGATTATAAAGTGATTTTGTCTTCTGAGCATGGCCACACCATGGAGAGCAGGTATGTAAAGTAGCTCCCACCTGGACATCAGCCTGGGAGAACATATGTGGAAAGGGCTATAGGAAGCATCAGTGGGCAGCAGAGCGGGAAAGCAGGGCTGAGCAGACATCATTTGGGAAGTCCTGGAAGTGTTGGTTTTGAATTCTGTGTTTTCTGTGTGGTGGCACACAGGGCTTAACACCATAAGAGAACCATCGAGGGCTTTAAGTTCAGTTGAAAGAGAGCAGCTCTCTTAGGTCAGACTGCTGAGTGCCAGCGTATGAGACTCAGTTTGCATTTTTATTATGAATAGTTTGCCTCAGTGGATGTTTTCTGTGGTTAATTACGTTTGTTTTTCTCATTTCTTATTAACTTGCTGCTGAAAAACTGTTAATGAATTTGTACATTTACGGATATTAACAATTGGTGCTCAAGATCAAAAGATATTTAGGCAGTGAAGCCTTTCAGAGTTCAAACTCTGCTTCTTTTTCTTTTTGCTATCATTTTGCTGACCAACTTGCATGTTTTTCCAGAGTATATAAGGAAAGCCAGCTAACATGAAAGAGCATAAGTGCAGGGTAGAGAAATCCAGGATGACAGATCTTTGCTGGGAAGAGATCTCCATTATGGACTCAGTATTATTGCAGGGACTATCCCTGTCTCTTCAGGAACCAGCTTACAATTTATTACTTTTTCTTGTGCTGACTACTTTGAAGAGACTTGAGGAACTATATCCTGTTCTACTGATTAAAAACTGTTGTATTCAGAACAAATTGCTCAGCTTACTTCATGGCCAGTGTATATGCATTTCTCTTTATGAAAACAGCCATCTTTTTCATCTGCCTTGAATGCATTTTGCCAACATGTTAGTCGGTGTGACTCATAATGTGCAATTCCTACTATAGAGTTTCTTACTTATCAATGTTTACGTTACTGTCTTGCACATTTATGTACTGCTACCACAACGACACCTAATCTGTATTTGTGGTATGTACTATTCCCTCCTAATATCCTCTCACATATGATGAAGAAAGAATTCAATGGTTTCAAAGAGAAGTAGGTATTATTTAATTTCAGAGCTTGACTTTGCAGACCAAAGAACTTTAAGTAACTTTTAGTATTTGTGGTTTATTGAAGTTCTTTGTGATAACAAAGCCTAGAATAAATTTGGGTATATGTCATATTCATTAGGTACCCTCACTATAAAATATAGGCATGCATTAGCTAGAAAGGTAGAGATGTTTTCATTTTCAAATCCTTGCAATATGAAGATGACGATCCAACCTTCTTATTGTGTAAGTATTCATTATAATGAGCCAAGAATAACATGAAAATGAAATCATTACACGCACTTTTTGAAGACAGAAAATCAATGAACTTGTGACAGCAGGATTCAATATAACACCATACCAATTTGCCTGTTTTTCTTCCTTCTCTATGGCCAGTATGCTCATTAGTTTGTCTCTTCTTTTCAGCCTTCTCTCTTGGACTGATACAATGATCTTCACTTTGAGAGAAGAAACAGACATTTCTAACAGTAGAGAGACTTCACAAGTACTGGTAAGTATGTTTTGACCGCGTGCTCTTGTAGCTGTTCATGCAGGCGTGTTTACCAGTGTTTTTCCATGGACAGAGTCCTGTGAGTGCTGCTTGAACGATCCTACTATATCATGTATCTGTGCTGTCCAAGCAGCTTAGCTCTTGTTTTTTTTTTTTTTTTAATTTCCTTTGCCTTTCAAGAACATTGGTTTTCACTCTAATGGTCCAGTTTCTGAAACGTAAGGGTCTCGTGTGATTTCCTATGTCTGTTACGTTATGTGTAGCCTTGTAATTTGGTGTTATTAGTAGGCTTGATGAATTTGAGGAGTACAGTAATAGTGTGTAGTCTCTTTGATATTTATGGTGCTATATAGCTTTGTTCCCAACAAAGAAGGTCTTAAAGTATCCTTCCTATCTTTTTCAGCCTGAAAATTATGGCTCTTCGCTGTCTATGGACTATTAACCATGATTGTATGTCAACCATATATTTTATCTGAATTTCTTACACAAATGAATCTCGCATATTGTTTTATATTGCTGTTAGTACTGCTGTGTGCCTCAGAGGCTTTAATAAAACATACCTGCACTTGGCCTACTTCTTTCTTCCTTAAAAACAAATCCACTGAACTCAGTAGTTCTGTTTCTGGTCTAAAACAAGAAAGCAGAATTAGGCTGATCTGTTTGCTGCGCGCTTCTTCTTCAAA
Source organism: Numida meleagris (assembly GCF_002078875.1). Lineage (NCBI taxonomy): Eukaryota > Metazoa > Chordata > Aves > Galliformes > Numididae > Numida > Numida meleagris. The sequence continues at coordinate 5,058,610 of NC_034413.1, read as the reverse complement.
GAATGAAGCAAATTTAAGTATATACGGGAATGCTTATCAAAAAAGGTGTGTAGAAATATCATTTTCTATATTTTTTATACAGACACATGATTTTGTGTAAGTTTTCTCACACATTTGGATTTTGTGCAGGTTTGGGGCTGCTCTAGACTGTATTCTTTGTAACATCTGTTTATGTGCCTTTTGGAAAGCTCCCATGAGAAATCCAGGCAAATGCTGCGGATAGAAGTCAATAACCAAGGCAACATGTCAGGTCTGCAGAGCTTTTGTGCCTGGCAAAGTGAAAACACGTATGTCAACAACAGAGATTCTGTTAACATCAGGATTATCGCTCTCTACAACTGCAAATTAAGAACGGAGTCGATTTCTGATACGGTGACAGCAATACAACTCAAACTTTTAAAGATTTGTGGAGGGGTGGCCTAAAATGAGAATGAGCACTCATTTCAGCAAATGCTCTAAAACTTGGCTAAATCATATCTGAGAACTTGAAGAAAAAATAGCACAAAAAGCTGGCAAGCAGATTGGCGTATTATCAGATGGCAGATGAGTAAGTTTTAGCAGCAGGTATTGCTGCCCAGCCTGTCCACGCTCAGAATAAACATGTTTTCTCCCCTTGAGTGCTGGGGCATGGTGTGCATCAGGTGTAGAAATGGTGCTGAAAACGTCAGAGGACAGCATAGATAGTTCATTATGGAAGTGCTTAATCATTTATCTGTGCTAGGGAAGAGGGTTAGGTAACAGCACTAATTGGGCAATAGTCACTCAGCCTTACATAAGCTGCATGTGGACAGGCACAGCTTCTGCAGGCGAGAGAAATCAGCATGGAAATTCAGCTGTTGCTGGTGACTCACCTTGCTAAATCAGCTGAGGTGCAGGAAACTTTCCGAAAGGGATGAGGAATGGCTCAAGCTCTTTCTCTATTTCAACAGGAATTTAGGGCTCAGCCTTGTGAGGGAGAAAGTATCACCAAGCTCTGCATATTTACTGCATGAAAAGAATTTGTGGAGAGTTGAAATGGGTTTTGTTTCTTTTCCTTTTTTTTTCCTTTTGCATTTGAATGAGATTAATGTCAAAGCATATGACAATCTGAGTTCTGTGCGGCTTTCAAGTAGAAGTAGCTATTTCACAGACATCCTCACTAACGTCAGCTTTAGAAACTTACGGATGAAAAATGAAAAATTACCATGCTCAATTCCTTGGGGTTAAAAGAACGGTTACTCCCCTGCTTAAGAAAGCAAAATATGGACTTGGGGTAATGGGAGTGACTGGAGAATTTCTGAGATGTCCAGAAAAATGTTTTCTTATGAAAAAATTTCAGCATTTGATATGCAGGATCAGCTGGAAGTGGGACCTCTGGAGAAGATGCTGGTCCCTGTCCTTTGATCAGACCACTGATGAACTTCATGACTGAGACCCTCAGCATGTAATGAGGGCTGGTGTGTGAGAGCCCATCTTTTCCCGGTAGGGTTGGGTATTCTTTCTGTGTGTGTGTATGTTATTATAGATATATAAAATATTAACGCAGCATTGTGTACTTTGCTGCAAAAATAGGGTATGGGGCAGGCTGGTGGCTGAGTTAGCTTTCAGGGTCTGACTCCAAAAGCCTGTTAGTGGCAGCACCAACAAAGCACTGCCAGTGCTGAATGGAAATGTATACTAACACTGCGTCATTATCATGGCTGAGAAACCAATGCTGCTCTCAAACATCAGTGGGGGAAGTAAAATGCAGTGTTTAGGGAATGCTGTCTGTGTAGTCTTGATGACTCTATACCCGTATCTTGATAATGACCTTCTCAGGCTGTGTGTTTTAGGGAAGGTTTTGAGGCTGGTTTGTCATTAATTAATATTCTTGCCTTCAGTGGAAATTGACAGATGGAGAAGCCATTGCAGCAGAACTTGCCCTTGTATTTAAATATCATTAATGTGTGCTATAATCTGTTAAACATGCTGTATTTGGAAACCTATTAGGCTTTGATTTATGAATTAGAGTTTAGAAGATAATTCATGTCAGCAACAATCAGCTTACAGACCTGGATGGTTCATTACAGTGAATGCTGTTCTGTTCATTATTCATCATAGAGTAACATCATTTATTTGGGACAGGTGTCTTTTTAACCAAATAGTAAAATATTTGAATAACACCTAAAATGCCTTGAAATTGGAGTTGTTGTAAGATTTATTTCTGAAGAAAGAAGTAACACATTTAATTTCCAATTAGCTCAGTGTGCTGTGTGAGCACATAAATCTGTATAACACCTCAGTGCAGAAAGTGCCTGGAAACCAATCCCAGGTGCTTTATTTGGAGCAGCTCTAGGTAAGTACGAGGGAGTCAGTGTACATGAAAAAATCTCATTATGTGTCTCGATGAATTTGAGGCAACCATAGGACTTCAGTTTTGTCCCTCTGTTTCCTTGCACTGTTTTCTGCAGCAGAAATGGACTTTGCTTATGGCCAAGGCCATAAGAGTATGGCCAATTATATACGCTTATTGTTAGCTGGTTTTGGTGCTACTTGCAGTATTTTTTTTCCTCTTAAAGTGCTCTCCGGTAAAATGTGAGGTTTGCAACAGGGACTGTGATTTTTGTTTTTGTTTCAGGGTAACAAAGGATCAAGTTTTTGTTTGCCTCATGGAAGAAATAGGGTTTTAATAAACATAGAAGATGCTGAAGTATGTCTGAGAAAGCTGGTGACTGTTGCCACCTGGGCCAGTAAACATAAGAAAGCACTCTGGTCTCTTATGTCATTGAAAGACACAATATATGCCTTTTAAACAGGCAAAATTTCATTGGGTTTAGTGGAGGAGTTTTTTGAATTTGGTGTTAAGCTATACATTCGGAAATAGATGTAAGGCCTGTCATCATATGCTGCAGTAACTACTGGTAAGTCAAAATGTACAGGCAAGCAAGATCCGTTGTGCCTTACCATGATGCACCTAATGAATATACAGAATTCATGAGTGTGTTACAGGAAAAAAAAGGACTGCAAGGCAGGATAGGGTATTTAGCAAAGTGCTGGAAAAATATGCTTGGGTTTCAGGGTGTGAATATGTCATCCAGGTTCAATGAGTATGCCCTATTGTAACTGCTATGAGTTGGAAGCATGCATGTTGTGAAGACAGGCACCGTGCATGTCCACAGGAACACTGACACAGTGGCTGCTACTAGAAATGGGGATGAAGTGACATTGTATGTCAGAGATCAGAGTGGTGTCATTCTGGTTCCTGAGTTTGCATTGCAAGTATTGCAGTCCTCTCCTGGGATGAGCAGCCTCTGAGCAGAGAGCAAATGCTGAGCTGCATCTATGCATTCTACACCAAGGGCAGCCACTGAGGCAGCCTGGTGTTGTCTATGAGCAGAGCACCCCTGAGCACTCCCTTGGGCTGCTGCTGCTGGTGCAGATTTCAGTTTGCACAAGGTAGCCCTAAGTGGTCAGGCAATGAAATCTGCTTGAGTTTGTTCCTTTTGTCTTCGCTGTTAATGCTTCTGTGCAGCCAATTTCTTACCTTTGTCTCGGTGGAAAGAGATTCGATTTCTCCTTGTCCATATTGCTTGAAGTGAGACAAATCACCCAGTCCATCCCCACTTGTCTTTCACCGTGTTCGTAATGACCCTCATTTTGGGAAGAAAAGCTCCCAAAACAGAGATGGGGGGAAAGGGGGGAACGCATCTTGTTCTGAAGTGTGGTTTGTGTCCTGCTAATGGTGTCATTTTCTGTATAACAATAGGGTTACATTTTCAAGTCACAAATCTAAAGGGAACTAAAGAATACATTAACTCTAAAGCAAACGGTAGTTTTGGTAAGACTTCAGGTAAAACTGTCCCAGGACCACTACCTTCCTGTGGATTTCAGACCACTGCTGGGGGAAATCTGTATTTCTGCATAATCCATGTGCTTGGTGTGCTGGTGGATGTAGCTGCCCTTTTCTTGGCTTCTCTTCACCTGTCACCTCTCTGGAGAGCTGCAGGGAGGGAAGCTGTGTCTTAGTGCTTTATCTTGGGCTCACATGGATCAACTGAAACAGAAACATCTTATTTCTGTGATCCTCGATGCTCTTGAATACCAATGAGCAGGAAAGATCAAAGTAAATTATAAGCACTCACTCTTGGCACTACAGTGCTGTGGATAAGGAACACGTTGCCCTGAGTGCTGGTAGGGATCAGACCACTGAAAGCCTCCCCCCCGTTCTTCCCATTCACCAGCACAGAAGAAAACTAAAGGTTGTCTTAAACACCCTTATTCCCATATTGGCTGAGCTGCAGCCTCTTTTCCACTCAAAATGAATACCACAGAGGGAACAGTCATCGAACCACGAATATCTGAAAGAGGAATGGCATTTAAATATTTCGGTGGTAGGAGACAGTGTGCAGCAGTGTAGGCTTCCAGAAGTTGGAACAAACAAACACAACAGAGAGGCCAAATTCCAAGGTTATAAAACTTTCCTGCAAGGACTGAGCGCAGATCTAGTGATGCCAGTGGAAAAGAAAGTGGCTTTTTCCCTGAGGAATGCACAAGCTGCTTCCAGGCAGCCAGGCTTCTGGCACTGGCCAGGCTAGACTCAGCCAATTTGACGTTGCTTGAATAGCTGCAGCTTCAGCCCATGGTGTGGGGATGAATTCTGACACAGTAGCAGAGATGAGGACAGCGAGTCTACTAAGGTCCCAGTGATTAAAACATGGAAGCCAGCCCACCATTCTGGATTAGGTGCAGGTACAGTCTTTGTTATCTCTTATTTAATCTTCATGCAGCAGGGCAGCTCTCCGCTTCTTCTCTGTAAGAGGAACACAGCAAATCAAAATTTTAACAGAGTATCGTAAAGTAGAGATATCTAAAGATCAAAAACGTCTTAATTTACTTTCTTAAAAATCTAGAGGGAAACCTAGTTGCTTTTTTTTTGAAGGATGCAGAGCATTTGACCTTTTTCCTCTTTCACCAAAGCACCACAGCCTGTCTGCAGTAAGCCCCGTGGTAGCCATTGTGGCCACTTTCTTAGTGTTGTAGATGTCAAGGATATTTATTTCAAAGGAGACTGATCTCTAGGGTTGTTGTTTTTTTTTTTTTTAATAAGAGTCAGGTAATTGATTTTAATTAAACTCTACTTTACTTGGAGCATTAATGAGCTCATTAGCTAATTCCCAATGAATCTATCCTTTTCTGAATGTCTCCTGCCACCAATAACAAGGAAACTGCTTGCTTTCAAATCATTAAATTATTAAATACACAAGTTAAAAATATTTACGAAAGCTTTATTTTCCTGTCTGTGTATAATCTGAAACACACTTAGGCGAATGTCTGCTTTGGCTGTTTTAAAATTGCTTTTAAATGCCCACTGGCAATATTTATACATAAGAATGTGTTATAAAAGATACCCCCCGTGATGTCTCTGGTGGCACCTTGGTCACATTGCTTAGAGAAAAGCTTTGAGCCTCCAGGACAGTTTCTCAGTGCAATTTTCTGAAAGGTTTGAAACATTGAAAGACCATTTCCAACTCTTAAAAACAACAACAAAAAGGCAAACCCCAAATCCAATGTCCACTACATTTGACCATTTTCAGAATTATTTGCAGGAAGCTTTTTTTCCCCCAGATGTTTTCTGCTTGCATTCACAACATCTGACATGCGTTGTTCCTAACTGGGTTATTCTGCAGTACCTCTGTTCTCACCAGAATCTGTGTTCTTGCAGAGAAAAGCAGACAGCATTGTATTCTCCATGCACGTTCCCAAAGTCCCTCTCTATTTAAAAAAAAAAAAAAAAAAAAAAAAAAACAAGAACAAATTCATGATCCTTTGGGAATTTTGCTGGTAGCAATTTTATTGCTGGTATGTGAACACTGATAGACTATTTTGTGGGGGAATATTCTTAAAAGTCACCCTGCCATGTAATTTTAGCTTGGAGGCATTGTTAACTGGTTTATTTTCTATTAGTTCTTTTCAACAGATTTCAGTTAACGTACTAACATTCTCAACCACCTTTTTTTCTTCTTCATTTTATCTCTTTCCTTTATGCTCACTCAGTTTCGTGATCAGTGACTCATTTCTCAGGTTTTCACGAGTCCATAGCCGCCCCATGCAGCCCACCTTTTTTCTCACCTTGCTGTCTATTCTTGCAGAACTAATTTTGTTCTCCTTTTAGCGATTCCAAGTACGAAGCTTCAAAAGATTTAAAAAAATAAATAAATGCAGAGGGAGGAAGCTAAAAGAAAATGATCCATCCCCAGGCAATTGGAGAGGAAGGTTTGGAAAATCTTTAATATCTGAGTTTGTGATTTGTTAAAGGAAAAAAAAAAAAAAGATGCAGTGCTTCAGCACCAGCCAAAGGCTTGTAAGGCTGAACTCAGCTTCAACCTTAACACAAATATAGTTTTGAACCAAACTACTGTATGAATGCTCTTGAGAATTCCAGCTCAATAGGTGGAAGGAGTTGCACTGCAGTGTATGGTGCCTAAGCATTAGGATCCCAAACACAGCCACCGTTTTTCGGCACTTGCTATAATAAGCAGTGACTTGGAAGCAAGTTTTTCAAATGCCCTGGAGTTTAAACATCAGCATCCTTTCTCTTTTTTCAGAAAGTAGCACGTGAAATGGGGGGTTGGATATCTGAGGCTTGTCACTTCTGGTGGCTGTGCCGTGGCTCCTGGGAAAGATACATGTTTAGAGACACTTTTCCCCCAGATTCTGAAGAATAAATTATGGCTGTCAGCATCTGGGGACAGAAGCATTTTTAGCTCGTGTTAGGATGACAGAAAAGCTGTTACCTCTGCCTAATTCATTTCAGAGCTTGGTGAGGCCATGGGTACCTGCCTGGACATCACTATTCACATCACAGTACAGGGCACTGGGTTAGATACTAAGTGTGCTTGGAGAGGAAACGGTGAGAAGCCTTCACAAACCTAAACTCATGCCAAGCTGTAACGCAGGGAAATGGCACTTAGAGCCTGCATGGTTGGCTTCCCCGTTAATCTGAAGGTATTAAATGCAAATTGACCAATTGTCCTTTGGTATTTGAACTGTTGATCATCATGACTGTTTTCAATGAAATCGTATCTGAATTAGCATAGATTAGGCTTAGATTAAATTATGACATATGAAATCTAAGTTTAATAACATGTCTAGCTGCTAAGTAGAGCAACTCTGAAAAACTCAGTGGGAAAAGCAGAAGGGAAGAAGAGCATGGTTAGCTCATGAAACATAACAGCCAAGCTGAAATGCAAGGTGTCCCAGATGATATCAAGATAAAATGTAGTGAATTAAAGCTCAGTGTTTGGCAGCCATGTGATCTGATAGCAAAGAGTGATCAGGGATTTAATCCTTCTGACAGCTGAACTGTTTAGTAACAGAGGTTTCATGAGGTAGAAAGTTCGGGGCAATCGGGCTGTGAGAAAAATGGATATCTACCAAACTTCAATGTGCAGAGTGGAGACAGCCATAGGACCCAGTCTGTGGAGTTGTAAAACTTCCAGCAGGACACTTTGGGGTTCGAGTTCAAAGCTAGGCCTTCTTTTTAGGCCTGAACTAAACACAATAATTCACAATAATATCTAATTTTTAAAGATTTCTTGATGTTCTTACCCTCCCTCTCAGAAATTTATGCACAGGAAGCCAGAAGAAATGGAAATAAATCGATTTTCAAATATGAAAGCACCAGTGACATAAGGAGGAGTCACTAGATACTGTTCAAAAAATCCTGAAAAGAAACTCCCCAATTAAACCATACTTTTTTCTCAGTGTGTTCTCAGTTTATCTTTCCCCTAGGTCCGATTAAGGCTGAGCTAATTAATCTAGAATTACACCAGCGTTACCAAAACAAAGTGATTATTTAGCATAACAAGGCTGGTAATTAGTATAATTCCAGAGCTAATGTTACCATTAACAGTGGTGAATATCTCTGTGGGATGTGCAGCTGAATCTTGGCTCCCTGGTTGTACTTCCCTTCAACAACATTATCTTGATTAGCGATAATCTCACTCTGATCTTAAATTCCCTAGGAAAGTCCTAGTGATAAGACTGGAAGACAGTCTTCAACAACCACAAGATCCTGAAAGCCATCACCAGAGCAGCTTTTCTTGAGCAAGCTTGGCCAATCATGGATAATCAGCAGGTTGTGCTTCCCCAGGGTCAGGCTGGTATCGTTGGGTGGCCAGCAGCTTCCATCCAAACAACCTCGTGATCTCTGTCTGGGGGGATTTTGCTCTTCCTCCTCTTTTGTTGCTTGGAGTGGCACTTGGCTCCTTTTCCACCTTCCCTTCTGCATGCCCTAAATTACAGCAGCAGCACAGCAGATCTGCGCTGTGACAACTCCTGAAGTCTTGGTCTGAGGGCAGTGTCTCCCTATTAATTTAAGGGATTGGAAACATATTTTCTAACTCATAATGGCAGGACTGGAACGAGCTGTGCTGGGTGACCACGTGGCTTGGTTCCAGCAGGCCTGGCCAGGCTTGGTCTCTGCTGTTAGAGCAGAAATTTGGAAACACTGACTCCAGAGGTGACCTGCCCCTGATGCACAGAGCTGCAGTGCAGGGTGGGGTGATGGATGCCTTCCAGGTCTTCTGCAACCAAACCCTTATTCTTCAGCACCTTCACACTGTTTTGACACATAGATGCAATTTGATTTTTCCCACATGGGCAGAATCAGCACAAATGCAGAGAGGGGAAGATGTTTTCCAGGAAGCAGAGCAAGGCTGGGCAAGCGGTGTCTGTACACGTAAAAATTCATTTAGATTCTTCTTGAAGAACTGCTAAGAACCCAGATGTTGATCTGCGTTCGGTAATTAACATTTTCCTTGAGCAGACAACTTAAACTGAGTCATCCAGGAAGAATCAGCTGACAGCATCTCAGTGGGTTGCTCCAAGAGCCCTTGAGGGTCATACAAGATGCCTACATATCAGGAAAGCACAGCAAGCAGAGTTTGTGCTTGTCAGCAATTTGATTTTATTTTTTTTGTTTTCTAAATTGGATGAGGTCTGAGTTGGAGGTAATTTTACTTTATATCAGTAGCTAGGATTTCGGTGTTTTGCTTATTCAGTTTAGCACCATTTTTAGTTAGCAGGTGTAAAAGAAATTTCTGCCAGGACTGGCGGAAACTTGGCCTGACCTCTCTTAATGGTCCGCTATTTCCTGGGAAGTAAAGTATAATTTAATCATGAATTTTATAATAAAAATTGCCAAAAGGATCACATGTAATTAATTATTTACTAGTATAAATGTCTTCTGGTCAAAAAAGAGAGGTGATTTAAAAAAATTAGTTCCCCTGACCTCTGCCTCACATTAGATTATCTAAAGGACTGACACGAGTGAATTCTCCTTCCATAGCATGAGCCGTGGTCCTTTGCTGCAAGATTTCTGTGGTCTTACCGTCACATCAGCAATGAAAATCTCTATTGTGATCTCCATATCATAGTTGTGTAGTGGTAGTTAAATACTGGGAGTTATTTTCTAAGAGTAAGGTGGAATTCTGCAGTAGCTTGCCTGGAGGAGATGCGCAGTTTGTGTTAGCCATCTAAAAGTTGGAGAAACAGGCAGATGCTGTTCTTTCAGTGTTCAGTGTGTTCCATCAGAGAAACAAAGCATGTGCCCCTGTTTAAGTGACTTGGCATTATAAAAGAAATTTCCAAATCTGAAACAGAGTGGCAACATCATCAGCTGGCATTAGTCTGGAAATTATTTTATGTCCCTTAAATTTTAGATAAGCCCTTAAATTTTAGATAAGCATTCTTAATAGCAATTTACCTGTCTGCTCATTGCAGTTATATTTGCAATTCTTAGTCCAGCTACAAATCTTATATTTCACAGTGTGTGTATGTATATAGAAAATATATAACCAGGAAAAAAGCAAAGTGGCATTCTAGAAATTGTGTTTTGGGGAAAGGTAGAATGGATTTGTCAGAGAACAAGAATAGGAAGAAAACAGCCTGCGTCTTTCATGTAATTTCATTTGACTTGCTGCATGACGTCAGGTAAACAGCTGTAACTTGTATTCTTCTCCTATTCCAACTCTGTGTTTTGTCTGTTTACAGTGTTACCTGGGACACTGTATGTGCTTTGCACTGTGCTGTAGCTGGAACTCCCAAATTTCAGTGAAAATCATAAATAATCTCAATTGCGGTCAGGACAACGTGCATAGCAAGATGTACATGATGCCAAGCAAAAGGTGACCCATTTGTCTGAAGAACTGCTTAAATTTTATACTACTAGCTGTTGGATATCCCCTTCCAAAAACCAGTATTCTCCAAGGAATGTATTCCATCAGAGAAGCATTCACACAAAAGCCGTGCTGTGGTTTTTATGTATGTGCTTTGTCAAGTTACTTGCTAAGATTTAATTTCATTGGAGAAAACTATTGTCTTGCAAGTTTGATGTGTGACTGATGGCGCGTTGAATAGGAGAGTGCTGGGCAACTGCAGTTTTCATTTCACTTTAGATCAAAGTTTTATTGTATAAATCAGAGAGAGAGAATCTGGCTGCCTCTCATTAGAGATTTCTCACTAGAAAATCCTATTAATCTCTAAAAAGAAACTAGAAGACCAGAGGTACAAGCTAGAGACTGGGCAAATCAAGAGAAAACGCACTGTTAGTAGCTTTTACTGGAAGAGAAGTGGCCAGGCCATCTCCCATTCTCAGTGTGTGGTCTGTTCTTGTAAATATTTCCGTAAATAAGTGAGATTTTTATCTATGATTTATATTTAACTAGAGCATATAAAAATGATTTGCCTACAAGTATGAAAAAAATTATGTGCTGTTTTTCGCTGCAGCTATTACATTATTGATATTTCTAGGGCAGATTGTGCCATCCAGCAAATTTGCTTATATCGTGCTCAAACTCAGCCACATCAAACAAAACCTCACAAATAAGCCAACGACATCAAACAGAACCTTAGAAATAACCAGCAAAGCAACGGCTTTAAAGCTTCAGTCAATACCAGAACTGGGTCATTATCCAGTTCTTCCTATACATAGGTTTAGTGGATGTTGCTTTAATGAGTTAGACATGATGCAGGTGTGGGAAGAACGGTACGTTTATAATGCTCAAGGTGAGTGCACAGAATTGAATACAGTTTCACTTTTGTAATATGTACACACTGAGAAGTATTTACCATCCTGCTTTTCAGCTTGCAGAATGTCATGATTTTTTTTTGTGAATTTTGTGGTGGTTGTGAATACCCTGGGGAACGCTGCCCCTGGAGCAAAGCAGCAGTGAGCCAAATTTAAGCTATTGATATACCGGGAAATAGCGAAGCACTGCTTATCTCTGCACTTGAGTTTGAGCTGTAGCACAGGGGATGGTGGAAGCTGTGTCATGTATTTCAGGCAAAATGAAATCGTTGTTGTTGGGCATCTTTCAGAGATTCTCTGCTGTGTTTATGGGCAGTGAACTGAGTCACTGCTTTCCCTTGGTTATATTCTGTAAGGTGCTGCTCCAGCTTGGTGTCGAGGAAGGCAGTTCTAAATGGATTCTGTATCCAGGAGAGTATATTCCAACGTTGAGCACGTTAGCTGCATGCACAAACAAGATGAAGACAACAAGCACTCCAGGTAATTAGAAACTGCGCAATGGAAAGGGGCTGAGGTGCTGAGCAGATAGCATTTTTATTATTACTTCTTTCAGACTGTGGTGTTGAGGTCAATGTTTTGACCTCATGTGGAGTCCCCTTTGACTGTACAGCCAAACCTGAATGACAATCATTGCAGTCTTGCCAAAAACCCTTCATCAGCCAGTATGGAAAAGATCAGGAAATAAAGAAATACACTTTTCCAGTAGTGCTCCTCTTGTTCTCAGCATTAATCACTTTGCTGAGAGACAGTAAACGTGATGAAAATATTCTGCAGCAGATTCCTCCAGTGTCCCATGAATGCAGACAGCTCCTGTACTTTTAATCATGTCTCTTGGCATGCATGAAAAGAACAGTAATTAAAACTGAATCCTGTATGCTGAGAAGTGAGTTATTCACATGCATGTTTTACATTCCTAAAATACATTAATACAATTAATGCATTGATTTTGGAGAAAAAAAAAAAAAAAAACACATACACACACACATAAAACCGCTTTCTTGAAGAAGTGACCTGAAAGTTACCAGGATATTCCAGCAAAGCTCATAACCCTTGTTAGCATTGATGCAATTGAGGAGATTTCTCAGTGACTTTTTCTGGCTTAGTTGTCCTAAAGTTATCATGTATCTTGACTGCAAGGTAGTGTCTCTCCTTCTAGGCTTTTCATCACAAGAAAGACCACACCTGATTTGGTTTTGGCCAGTGCAGCTTGGGAATGGTAGAGAAAGTCTACTGAAAAGTGAGGAGGTCAATCATTAGAGAAGCTATAATCTGTGAGGAGAAAAGAAAGAAATGCTCAGTTCTCCCTCTCCATGGTGAATAGGATCAAAATTCTAGGACAACGGAAGTTTGACATTAAGAAAATACTCTTTTCTAATGGTGAGGATATGGCAGCTTTGGAATAGACTATATGGCCAAGGTGTGGTGTTGTCAGTGCTGCTGATTTAGAGAGACATTTATTATTTATGATAGGTGTAATTGATCCTGTCATTGTGTAGGGGCATGGGCTCAGTGAACTCTTTAGGGCTCTGTCAACCACAGGTTTCTGTGATTGTATGACTGCCTTCAAAATTTGTGTGTGATGAGGGTTTTCCATTTGCTATATTCTTTTGCCTTTCTGCTTGTCAAAATGAAAAATAGCCCATTCTGGCACAGGACTGTTCCAGATGAAACTGTCAGCCAGAAAGCTCAATGCTGCAAGAAAGCCACTTTGCACATGCATCTGTTAAGAGATTAGCTGAGCAGCCAGAATACCAATTCTAAACCCTCACAAAATATGAAAACTGCTTGCTGAAGACAGTCACAACTTAATTGAAATAAGATGTTCATTTTATCCTCAGCATTTGCCTTTTCTGTGGTCGGTAATACCTGAATAAATGGGCTTCTATTATTGTAGAAATGTGTGATATAGCTTCAACATAACCAAAGGTTTTACTGCGTAGGAAAATGGGGGCTCAGGGTATCGTGGAGAGACAATTTCAAATGTGCGTTTTGTTTATTTGATGTTGTCGTTATTATTGGTATAAAAGATCTCAAGGAACACATAGAAATGCCTTGTGTTACAGAAGGAAGAATAAACCAGCTGCCAGAAAACCTTTTGTTCTTCAAAACCTTTTGTCCTGACCAATCTAATATAATAGATTGAAATCTTTTTCAAAATGGGATTAGAAATGTGCTTTGGTCTGTACTATTTAGAAGGCAGTGTCTTAAAACAGCAAGGAACAAATGTGCAAAGTTCCTTCTGATCCTACCTTTCACTAAGCCCCAAAATTTCAGATGATGTCATCAGATTCCTGTGCCTGTATACTGTTTATGTTCTATGTGTCAGATCAATCTATCCAAACTCAAGAAACTTGTAATTCCAAAGTGAACATAATTCAGCTTTCTTTTGCTTTCTTATCAGGCTGCAATCTAATTTGTGAGGCTAAAAAAATTCTCCCATTTCTTTGCCACTTACTGGACTCTTGTATTTGCAATATATTTGTCGGGTGGAAAACTTTTGTTTTGTAACTGGACTTGCAAAATTCATTTAGAGGCAGCACCTGTATGTGAATCGACTCTGGGATGAATATGGCTATTTCCTCCCTCAGATCTCTGTTTCACCATTGACATGCACCATTGTCTTTAAACAAATTGTTTAGCTACTCTGCCTCTGTTCCCTCTTGGAAACTGAGATAGTGCTTCAGCAAGTGACATGGCTCTGTTACGCTATAGAATCCTCTTCAGTGAGTATAAATTCTGCCATTTTTGTACAGACTGCAGTAATTAGGATTTATCTTAAATTATGGTTTACTCTTGGGCATCCATTGACACGCTTCTTTGTAAGACTTCCGGCAAGATGAATGAGCTGGGAAGTAATTACTGTAATCCTAATTTGAGTGCTGGAAGACAGTTCTCATTGCAAATTACAAAAATGCATTATGGTGAAATGATACATCTGAAAATTAACACACGTTAATAATTCATCTCAGAGTTTGAGTTTACTATTTTGTTCATGTCTTGCAAATACCTGGGATTAGTTTTTCTTCTCTCATTAGAGGCAAGAAGTACTTGAGATATTTATGAAACAGTCAAATATAAAGTAGAAAAGACATGAGCAACTGTAGTAGTTAAAGTTACCTCACTGTTTAGCAAAGTCATAGATTGTAATTTTTTACTCTCTGCGTATCCATAAGGACTGAGTCCCAAATACAGATGAGTTTTGTGGATAATATGTATATATTAAGCAACATATGCTTATTGTTACTTATTATAATTATGCTTAATATTACTCGTCATATCTTATTAATTTACATTCTATTATATTTTATGATTTCAGGTAATAACCTTTGCAGACAGGCACTGATTGTTTTCATGCAATAGTTCTTGACCTGTTAAAATTCTCTAATGCTATATAACTGACATCGTGCAGAAATTAAAGGAGACAATATATGCTTTTGTATCAGCTCTGGAGTGAAGACAGGTCAGGAAAGGAAAAAAATATTAACAAGAAAAGCAACATCTAAGACAACAGCTTCTGTTTATTTAGCATCATTTTCAAGTTAGTTGAGAGTATGTTTGCAGGACCTGGTAACAATGCCTTGTTCACCTTCACCCTTATGCTAGGACTCTCAGAGTCTTATTCAGGTACAAAAGCAGCAGCCTATCTAGAAGGAAGAAATTTTCAAATAATCCAACTGCAACAGAATCACTGAGAAGCCAAAATATATTTGCACTTTGTAAGGCAATTTCTTCACTTCAGCAACCAGGGAACAAATGCCTCTTTTCCAGCACCTGAGAACGTATCTGCTTGACAGTGATTATTGCCAGTAGGCAGAAATACAAAGTACAATTTCTTGTGATGACACTGAAATGTGATGATTACGCTCCCCTCAGCAGCTGCCTTAGAGAATTCTATCAAATGCGTAGTCTGCAAAATGGTTTCTTTTAATTATTTTCAAATAGATCTCATAATCTTCATTCTGGTTTGTGGTGATCTGGCATTTCATAAACAAGAATAGCTTCAAGAATGGTAAGAGTTTTCTGATATCATTCCCAAGTTGACCTAGATTTTTCAGAAGGGGAAAATTGAAAAACTGGAGCTTCCTTGTGGTCTGGGAGTGAAGGATGTAGTGTTTAAAACTGTGGATGATGAGCCAAACATCTGTAGTCACACTTCATTAAATATACAAAGAACTGTTGATTAGAACATCATTGGGTCTCAAGAACTCGAAAAGTAGCTTTCTGTCTTGATATAATTTTAAGTGGGGCTTGCTTGAATTCAAGTGGGATTTGAAGGACGAGTTGCTTTGTTTTACTCTAAGGCAAAATAACCAAACAATATACAGTATGAAAAGATGAGGCAGAATTTTGTATAGGAATGCAATCTTTCCCTAACTATTAGCAGGTCCCATTATTCCTCCTATTAGCAGGTGAGGATAACAAGCATAGTGTGATTAATAACCAGAAAAGAAGTTTCTGGGGATTAGATACTTCACAAGGAATTCTAAGTAGCTCCATGTAGTAGGTTTTACACTGATAGAATTTTGATCCACGTCTCCAGGAGCCGTAAACTAGCTTCAGTTCATTGCCTTCTGTGAAACAACTCTGATTTATATCATCTGAGAATAGTTAACTTGCATTGTCAGAATTGCTACTGCATAGTTTCATTGTGGTAGCTCTGAAAAGACAAGCAGCAGCATCTAGGGCTTGTTTATAGTTGTGTTAAAGATGTAGATGTGTAGTAGTGCAATGCATTTTGGAATGGACTGAAGTGCTGCAGCTTGCATTCAGTTTACAGGTGGGACAGCATTCTGGGGCTAGGGAGTTGAGTAAATGATGATCCCACTACTGCAAAGTAATACCGTAGTTCCCAGCACACTTCCATGTTTCATTCCGGACAGTTGACAGAGTGTGATTTTCCCAAGGAAAAGAGAACATATGTAGAATAATAAGGAAATTAGTCACTTATTTCACTAGCTTCACTGGACTGTTAGAAGAAAGTGGCAGCACTTGTTTGCCCTTCATTAGTATCATTTTTTTCCCAAAATGGATTTCAAACATTGACACTCTTGCAGCCATATGTGATCTAGTGATTACCCATAAGAAGAGACACGTGCTTCCAGACGTCATTTTGTGAACCATGCTAGATTAGTCAATTTACCTTGTTGTAAAACTAGATCAGTCAGTCTCCTCCAAAGCATCAAACTCAACTGTGGGTACAATGGCATGTAATGTGTAGTGACAGGACATGATGCACAGCAGTCAGGTCAAATGTAATTATCTGACTAAACCCAGCATGTGTTACTGCCCTGAACTGTTGTAGTAAACAACATGCATTTCACTTACTACACCCCAAACCATAAAAACTGTTAATAAAAACAATAGTGATAGACTTACATTGCATACAGATAGTATGTCCAAAGAGCTACAGAATTGTTTTGCCATTTCCCTACTGCTGTGTCTAAGTTCAGCCCCTTTAGTTTAGACCCTTATTGTGCTAGGTATAATGAGATATTTTCCTGATATACAAGACTGCCTGGGAGTTTGTGCAAGATCTCCCACAGAGCTTCAGCGCACACCACATTTACACTTCATTTCAACAGAGAAATTATTGTCACTTCTCAGTAGATAGCTAAGATAGCTGGTAGTTAGCTAAGGTTTTAGAATATCCTTAAAGGTATCAAGACAAAATCAATACTAAAATGCTCTAGAACTATTCCTTTCTTTTGCTTTGCTGGAGGTAAGCATTCTTTGGCTGTTAAGCATCATTCTCCAAGGAGTCCTGTTCTTGCTTCTCCTGAAACACTCAGGTATTCCTATTCCTTTGATCCAAAGTTAGAAATAAAAGTAGAAGAGCTATACTTCCAAGATCTCCACAGATCCTCACTCAGTCTGAGTTTTTTCTTAATCAGCCTTGACTGTCTTTTTCTGTGCCCAGTTTGAATGGTGATGCACGTGAATCCCAAAAGAAGAGACTACAGTTCTTAATCACTGTAGGTAAATGTAGGACAGTCTATGTTAAGGCTTCCACCTGAATACAAGCCAGGAACGTTTCCTGCTATTCTGTCTCCAGGAGACACTGAGGCATGAGTTCTACATAAACCTTATTTTTGCTGCTATATCACTGCCTCAGTTACGTAAGAGTTGTCTATAAATACCAAGTTACAGTTTTTCAGTATAAACTCCTTTAAGGTGTTCAAATGAACACTTGTCAAGAAATGAACTTTAGTAGCCAGCACGAATGAAAGGAGATGACAAGTATTAATGAAGTCCTGCAAATGTACTTAAAGCAATGCTTAGAGCCCTTAAGAAATTCTAGAGAGACTCAAGGTAGGTGAGCTGACTCTTCTCAACTGTTCTTTTAACTCACAGCTTATTGTGTGTACATTAGTTGTATCTGATTATCAGATGCACACAAAAACAAATTAGAGACATTTTCTGAACTGGATATTCATTGCCTAGTCCTTGTGTATTATATTGTGTGTCTCATAATTATAAAGACGTGCCTACATTAGAAATCTTCCAAAAATAGCTCTTCAGGCATACTTCCAGCATAGGTTACATTTAATAGGAAGAAGGCATTTTAAAGCTGAATTAGAGAGCTTAGCATGGTAATTACTCTTGACTAGTGATTTTGGTAAACTTCCAAACATAGAAAAATCCTAAGAGTTCAATAAAACAGTACCACTGAATGTTTATTGGAGTTGCTTCATTAAAGTGATCGTGATTGTTACTCTTTAGGACTGTATCTGTCTTGTTTTATTTCTTATTTGTGGGATAAGCTTCACTCTGAGCTTGACTACCTCTTCAGTATGGAAAGCAAGGCTGTTACAATGCCCTCCAGAAGTAGGGTGAGATTTATCTGGTGTCAAAACAGACTGTTTTGTGGCACCAGGTAGAAGCTGTGCGGAGATACAAATACGGGATGTCTGCGAGGTTTGGGGCATTGGCACAGGGCTGAGCTCCAGTATCTCCAAGGTTGGTCACTGTCTGTCTAAAAGACTGTAGAGGGATACCATTGTGGATATGAAATATTCTTCTGAGTCTTAAGTCGTCTCCTGAAATGCTGAAGTATACATCAATAGACTTTTAATTTTTGGTCACTGCTGCGTCTGTAACCATATTGGATTTGCTAGTTTGCAATTTTTCATTAAAAAAGCAATATAGTTTTTTCAACTGAACAGACACTTTTAAATGTTGATTATCTTCATCACTTTTTAAATGAAAACATGGTTTTAACCTGAAAATCAAAAATGTTTCATTTAGAAGAGACTGAAATGGAAGCCTTCTTAAGAGTTTATTACATCTTGAATGAATTATGTGCTGAAAATGAAAGAATTCCCTGGAACTTTTAGTTCCACTTCTAATTTTGCACAATCTGCCTTTTAAATGAAAAAAATCAAACAAAAAATGTTCTAAAACTGTCACTCAGTGCTGTTGCTTCTTGGACTTAATGTTTATTATGCCTGTGGGCTGGATTCTGAGAGGGAATCTTGACTAAGCTATGATCATCTTGGTGGATGTGATTCAGCTCCTGACCGCAGGACAATGCCCTCCATAATAGTGACAAGAGTGATTAATATGCAAAGCACTGCCTACTCAGAACCATGCATTGCAGCATATTTAGGCCATAATTGGAAAAAGAGTATCTTCTATAAATTTCTGCGTGATGGTCCGTGAGGAGGAATGGTCATAGTGGCTGTATGTGATTTAATTGGTAATGCACTGATTAACATTAGTGTATTAATATATAGCCACCCTTCAAAATTCAGAATCACACTGATAGCTCTACTTCTGTTGTAGGTGTGGTTCAATTACATCCCTCTCTCATCACAAATTTTATTTTTTTAGTATAATTATTATTTTTTAATACATTGTTCCAAGAGAAAAATTACACCAAGGACAGAACCATGGGTTCTGCTCTCTGATAACATTGCAGCTTCATTTTTAAAATGTGACTCCCCCAGCAGGGGTAAGCTACCACCTGCTGCAGAGCGTTGTGAAACTGTGGGACACAGCTGGAACATCTTGTCATAAACATTTCTCCTGATTTCTTGTAATGGCAAGGGAATCCCTTTGGAAAGCGTAGCTTCACTGAAATAAGTTTGCTAAATTTTGTTCTTTTTGCACTGTTCAACAAAAGCAAAAAGGGTAGAAGAGCTATATTTTGTTTTGCTATTGTGTTAACAACACTTTGAAGTAACAGACTCTTTAAAGCAAGTGCAATAAAAGCTTGCCAGAGTAATCAGAGAATGTATTTTTTTTTTAACTGCTGCCAGAAGTGAAACAGAGCCATGCTGCCAGAATTTCTTCCACCTACTCCAGCTGAAGAAATAAAACCACATCGGAGCTGTTCTCCCATTAGAAACTGAAGAGACTCCACTTTTCAGCAGAACATGCAGGTGAATTAGTCAGTGGAGTTCTATAATGTATAATAAGAAAAGATGGTGAAATAGCTGTTGGCTTGGCATCTGCCAGGACAAGTTCCTTTTTGTATAAAATAAGATACTTTAGTGTTAAATAGCATTTAATGAGACTATTATATTTAAAGAATATCATTCTAACGTATGATTTTTTTTCAACATGTATTTACAATATGACCTTAAGTTCTCCTGCTTTAATTAGTTTTGCCGACTTGAGAACCTTATTTGAGGACTAGAAGACAGGGCCTGAAGGATTTAGCATATATCAAACAAAGTGTGTCTCTGAGCCTGTCTGGTATGCAGGTAACAGAAGGAGTGACACTTTAGATGGGTCTGGAAGATTACATACAATAACCTCTCTGACTCCATGGTGGAAAACCCATCATTGCCATTAAGTTCTAACAGTGCATGGTCTGGACCTGCTATGCTAAGAATTCCAAAATTAAATCACATCTATTAAAATGGAGGTTTAATGTCTTTAAACAACTAGAATTCAAGTATTATGTGTTTTTAATGATCTTCATAAATATTTATAACAATACATTAAAGTGTACAGCCAAAAAGGAATGAAAAAAAAGCACTTCAGCTTCCTTTTGTTTCACTTGAAGGAGCTGTGTAATAACTTGGAGACTACCTCCCTATCTGCTGCAATTTTGTACCTTTTTTCCATGGTAAATTGGAAGTAATTACAATAACATTAGTGACATTATACCAGTGCGAAAGCAGAAATGTGAAATCTCTTATTGCTGCACCAAGTTTTATTGGCTGAGCTCTGTCTGCACTTTGGCATCAGAATGGCAGTTGTGCACGGATGCAACAGGAGCAGAGATAAAGCAGGTTGTAAGGCAAGGTTAAGCTACTGCTTGCTCACGGGCTGGAGAGTACTAACATTATCTTATTTTTATAGATGCAGTGGAGCGCTTAAGAGATGCACACAGAAGTCTTTTTAAGGAGATCCGTCTCTTATTCAGAAAGTGGTCATTTGCTGAGAAACCCTTGCTTCGCTTAAATCAGGGCAGTGAAGTTAAGGAAACTTTACTCATTTAAAAATACTGTGACTGAAGGAAGGGATATGGCACAGAGGTTTTGGCTCTGGTTATAGCTTTAAGCCATGTTGAGTGTTCCTCATTGTGAAAAAGCCTTGTTGGATATTGTAATAAACATTCTGGTTGCAGTTGTGTGGTCATAGATGCATAGATTGGATGGTTTGTCTCTGTTTTTTCTCTTCTCTATGTCAAACCAATGAAACCAATTAAATTAGGCACTTATGAGTGTTTATGAGTACCCTGCTTTTAGGAAGTTGTAGAAGATGCTGATTAGAGTGACTTATAAACAACTTAATTTAGCCAAAGACTCATTGCGTACAAAGAAAAGTTTTGCAAAAGCTGTCCCTGTTCTGCTTGTATCCTCTTGCCTAAATCTTGGTCTTTCCCTGCAAGTTTTAATAAATTCCTTTCAAAGCTCATTCCAAGCCTGGAATTAAGACTGGAAAACAGAAAACAATTGCATTGTATGCCATAGTGTAGGAGACTCATCTACTGCCATGTCCATTTTGACAGCTCATTTTGTCCACTAACTTTAAGTGTTTTGCTGCTGAGAACAATGTCTTGGCATCAGGAAGCAGCATTCCCACTTAATGAGTGTTCACTGTATCTTGAAATACTATTGATATTCACTCAACACCTAATTCTTTGTGCTTTTTTTATTTCCATTAGAAATAATAGATCTAATTTCTCTGTGATGTGTATTTGGGTTTCCTTGCTGTAGCTGTGAGGTAACAACTGACTTAAGAAATGAGTCTGTTTCTCCCTGCAAATGCTCACTGCTGTTAAATGGCAGACCATGTTGCATTAGTAATTGCTTCCCAGATGAAAGTGAAATACTTCTAGTGGTTGGAAACATGCAGCAGATGATCATAGCTTCACAAAGTACAAGTCCTTGTCTACACTGATAACAGGTTTCTGAGCAATACTTTTCCACTTTGATTCGTTAGGGCTTGCTATAGCTGCCAGAGTTTCATCTTTATAGATGCAATTTTAGAGACACACATAGTATTCGCCTATTGGAAAAAGTAAAACAGATTTATTAATACAAGAGAGGTTCTACTCTGTCTTACAAGATAGATCAATAGTGGCACAATTTGATTTGTTTAATACAAGTTACTGTTTTAAATTCCTGGTGTGGTCATGCAAGGAGAGAAGTATTTTCCAAAGTTTTTGATACAGCCAATGAAAACTGCATTTTTAACAAAACCTATATGAGCTTCCTATAGTGCGCTGTAATTAAAACTCTATGAAAGCTGAGGTTTAAAGTGGAACTGACTGATCATGTTTAATTTAAATGTCTTAATGGGCGTATTTTAAATAGAACATGAATACATGAACAAATCTCATTTTTCTTTGTATAAAGTATGTCAAAATCTCTATGACTTTGCTCCCCAAAAGCACATAAGCACGCTATATGCTAACAATTCCACTGAAGTCAGTGCTATGAATTAATTGCTTGAATTACCTGTTCATATTGCAAGAGAGGCAGTATCAAGAGCTTAATCTTGAAGCAACTTTTTTTTGCACTGAACAAAAACATTTTGATGGAAGATGAATATTTCCCTGTCCTCTCATTCTTTTGGGACACAACAACAGTGTTTTTTCCCTCTGCGTCTGGCATAGTGCATTCGAAGATCCCAGGCTGTGTGAGGATTAATTCTGTCTAGAGCAAAGTAGGGCACTGCTTACACCACTGGGGATAATGAAATGGCTGGATGTGTTAAATCATAGTAAATTAGGTCAATTTTTGGCATTAATTTTGGATTAAATCTAATTTTGGATCTATCTAAGCATATTTTGTTTCTTTGTATGCTCCCCAGAATAAAATACCATCCAAACTTTGAGGAGAGTTATATTTGAAAGCATACAGTGAACACCAACATGTTTTAGGGATAATTACAAAATATTTGGAATAGTGAAATTTCTCATCTGCCTTCTGTTTTGCCAAATCAGCATTTTTTATGAGAAAAAAGTGTTGAAAAATTGTGAAAATGCTTTAGTTTTATGTTTCATGATTAAAGTGGTTCTTTTCCTATGACTCAGTGAATGGAAAAATGGAACACTTTTTTTGAAGTTGTTGGCATGTATGAATTCCTTTAAATTTTGATATTGACTTTAGTTTTCAGTCATCCTTGATTAAACAGTTCCTCTTGAAATATATTAGTTTGCAAAATGGCATGAGCTAATAGTGAAAAAAGGTAATCATTAGGTCTTTACGTGGAATATACATTTATGGAAACTCATTAAGCTGAGCTGTGGCCTGCTGTTTCAATGTTAACTGCATTTTATGGCTAATTTTCAAATTCCTGACCAAACAAGATTTTAACGGGCTTCTGATGTGTCTTTTAGTAATCACTTTCAAGCAGCAGCAGGAATGAGTCTAGTCTACACTGTGATTAGGGATATTAAATTTTGAGTCTTGTCTCTTTTTTTTGGACTGGATTATTCTGAAAGATCATGGACTTCAATCATTTAGAAACATACCACATCTGAAGCATAGGCATAAAAATAGGTAAAGAATCATTGTTAAATATATAGAAGTAGGAAAGTATGAAAATCAAATTACTTTTACAAGAACTAAGCCATAAATTTGGCTCCAGACCTTCAAAACAACAAGGTAATAAATACTTATGAAAATGGAACTTCCTACATTCATGTTGCCCTTCACCTAGGCTCATTTCCTGTAATTCCAGGCAACTGCTGCTCTTCAGGAAGATGTCTTAGAAATATTCATTTACAAACGTGGAGAAAAGTCTATTGATATTTGCTATGATTTTACATCTGTTCCTAAACATAGAAGAGGAAATAACTGCTGTTAATTTCTGTTACACATCAGCAAACATTGTCTACATTAATGAGATTAATTAGTCATTTAGTGGTTAAGCAGATTAATTAGATGCTATCTTAATTTATGTGTGTTAATGCATATTTTATATTTTACATTAATATATACATAATTTTCTGCATGTTTTCTTCCTGATGCTTCTGTTTAAAAAGTTATTAATAGCTCAAAATTTTTATTAATAGCTCAGTGACACACGTTCTGGGCAATAGCTCAAAAATTCAGTTTTGTTCCATATCATCTGCTACCAGCTGTTCTTGCATGGAGTCCCTTTCTACTCTCCCATCTACTGAACTGTATTCAGGTAAACTTTTCTCCAGACGCTAAGAAGTATTCAGGGGCTCTGTCAGTAGTTTGACACCAATTGATTCAGTTTCATTTAGAGAGACATCTGAGTTCATGCAGTTCAGGCCACAGGTCCTGCCCTATTTTCTCAAAAGAGCTTTGCTAGATTTTCATTTTGGAGTATCTTTCCTCTTCAAAATTTTAAGTCTCATTCAAGTACAGCAAATATTCAGGAATGTATTGCTTGCTGAAAGGATAGTCAAACTATGATCTGAGTGTTGAGCTCACACTAAAGAAATAGGAACTGCACAGAGTTTACAAAATGGGTCTGGAGCACAAAGTGTTTTGAGGAGCGGCTGAGGGAACTGGAATAGTTTCATCTGGAGAAGAGGAGGCTCAGGGGAGACCTTATAGCTCTCTGCAACGACTAGAAATGAGGTTGTGACGAGGTGGGGGTTGGCCTCTTCTGCATAACTAGCGATAGGACTAGTGGGAATGGCCTCAAGTTGTGCCAAGAGAGGTGCAGGTTAGAGATTAGGAAAAATTTCTATTCTGAAAGAGTGGTCGGGTGCTGGAACAGACTGCCCAAGGAGGTGGTTGGGTCACCATCCCTGGATCTGTTCAAGAAGTGTTTAGATGTTGTACTGAGGGACATGGTTTAGTGGGGAAACATTGGTAGTAGGTGGATGGTTGGACTGGATGATTTTGGAGGGCTTTTCCAATCTTGGTGACTCTGTGATGATTCTAATATGACAAACCCCTGGAATATTTAGACATAAACTGAGAAATGGAAGTAAAGTTTAACTTTGAAGTGAGATTAGAAGGCTACTGTTTCCATTTTGATGCTTTTAGGGCACAAATTACAGAGCTGCCAGTGCTTTTACATTGAGAGAATTCCAGAGATTTGATCCACAATTTGCTAA
This sequence comes from Numida meleagris, assembly GCF_002078875.1. Taxonomy (NCBI): domain Eukaryota; kingdom Metazoa; phylum Chordata; class Aves; order Galliformes; family Numididae; genus Numida; species Numida meleagris. The sequence continues at coordinate 5,034,065 of NC_034413.1, read as the reverse complement.
ATCTAATGAAGTCAACCCATTCCCAGAAACATATAATGCTCATTACCTGAGTGCTCCCATTGTATTTTTATAATTTGAAAAATAAGCTTAATTACTTTTTGGATAAATATATAAAATATTTAAGAGAATGTTGGCTGTTCTCAAAAAGCATATTCTTTCCTCCTGTTCCCCAAAGCAAGGAGTGCTGATTAATGAGTTTCATTAGTCAGTGTAGCACTATGACAGAAGGGCCTCCAGCATCTCATCTTCATAGCCACAGCCTAAGCTTATACTGCTTTGCTCCGTACATGAATCTAAACTGACCTTCCTAGTTCCCATGCAAACTTGGGGAGGAACTCTACACTGTTAGTGGCAACTTGCTGATAGATCCTAGGGTAATTAAAAGGCTGTTACTTCCCATCAGCCTTTCATATGTAGGTGGAAGAATTCTTGATTTTTTCAATTTCAAATTTCTTTTAAACTCCAAAATGAGTGTAATGGGTGGAAAACTAGTGTACTGTTTTTTCTTGAAGCTGTTCTTTTTACGTAATTTTTATTGCATCTATTGCTGGTAGATGCAAGCCTACACCTTTCCAAGATTTCTTGAGTCATCTTGTGTATGTGATTTAGAGTCCCTTTTCTATTTATTTTAATGGCAATATAACTTTACTAATGATGTTTTGAAAGCTTTTACATTGTGAAACAAAAATAGTGTAGCTTTTTTAGCTTTAGTTTATATCTGGTGCCTTTGTTTGCAATTACTGCATCACGTGTGATAACGATGAGGAGCACAATTTACTAAATCTTACAGTCTTAATGGTGATGATTTTCCAAAGAGGGGAGTACCTTGAGTGTGATGTGTGAAGTCAACGGGGAGCCTTGGCAAGGCCCCCCCAGCTGTGGGGTTCTCCCCTGCTCAGACCCTCAGGTTTGGGATTTATTTGCAGACTTCACTGAGGTGTTGAGCAGATTCGAGAGTCCAGTGCATGGACTTCAGTCCCCTGACTTTAGGTAAAATGTTCTCTGAATGAGGATGTTTATACCACATTCTTGATTGGATTTCATTTAGATCTTGACCTGCTTTTATGGGAAGAAATATGCAAAATCAATGGTATTGTTATTTCACTTAGATTATAGGCTGCCAGACCTAGAGAAAAAAACAATCACAGAGAAAGAGAAATTGAAAAGAATCTTGAAGTTGTCTCTTTCTGGGAGAGTTCAAAATAGCCCCATTTTGTCTTTTCTATTAATCAATATTTAATTGATTTTATTACTGAATTCTCAGAATCGTAACCAAATTGTTTTACTTTTTAAAATTCATAACTTTAATCTGCAAGCACATTTCAACTTTTTAAACTGCTTGTTTTAGTTATTATGATAAATCATTTCATATCTGGTGAAGATTATAATTCTATATTTATTTCCATTAAGGGCACTTCTCTTTTGAGCTGTTAATAGATTTTTCCACCTAAATATAATCTTTTTGGAAATTTATTCAACACATTTTGGGTTTAGTGGACTCCTCTGGATCCAAACATTCATCATAGAATGCTGCAGGGCAAGGAGTTTTAATTCAGTCTGCAGTGGGAGTGTTTTGTAGAAAAGCCAGGAAACCTATTGCAGATACCCAATTAAATTAAGACTCTCAAATGTCAGGGTCGCTGAGAAGCTGTATGTTTTTGGATGTTTCTGACTCAAGCTGGTGTTTTTGGATTCTGAAACAAAAGTAAGTTTTATTCTGGTAATGGAATTTTCCCTTAGAATGGGAACCTCTACTTCTGGATCAACATTGCTTCTTATCTTGAACTGATGCTAAAGTAGAATTCTTTTTGATTTGTTCAGACTGAATTAACATGCAAACAAACAAACAGAAAAAAATCCAGGGAGAGCAGTGAGTCTTGTTATTTTGCTGGCTGTGAAAATAGCAATACACTACATCTAGAAACAGACCAGCTTAGAAAAACTGCAGTGCACTAAATGAGAAATGAAATCAGATGACTAATTCCATGAAAAGGAAAAACAAAATTTTATTTTGTTTCCTAGAACTTCTAATTAATTTGGTATTTTGTTCTATGCGGCATTTATTGTAGTTCATTCATTTGGGATTAAAAGCAATATCACATCATCTTATTGCACTCTAACGTTGTTGGTATTCAATTCTAATATAGTAACATCAGGATAAAATCATGAGCACAGACTTTGCCAAGAACAGGAGACTAAGTACAGTTCCTGGGGAAAAAAAGGATGAGGTATAGCTGTTGTCAACAGGACCTGAGGGACTGAACTGGGTATTCACATTCATTCTGTCTCTGCTGTTTCCCTCCCAGTGTTGTGCACTTTGTTCTTAATCATGATTTGCTTTTACTTAATTGCTTTCTGTGATGAATATAAATTCAATCACCTCCTAACAGAATCTTCTGATCCAAAGCCAGAGATGTCTGTTAACAGAGCATAAACCATGCATTGCTAAGTAAAAGCGGAAGAGGCCAAGTTTACCTCAGAGAGACACAGATCATACCCAGACTGAACTATAATCAGAATTTTGAGAGCAATGAGAACATCTGTATTTGTCTCTAGTTAAGGAAAATCAGATTTTCTGCATATTTTGGGTACCTGTATCCCTCACTGGATTTTTAAATGTCAGAACGTACTCAGGAGATCTTGCTACAAAAATTCCACTTCCAGTCAACCCCAAGTTTCAAAACGTATTTATGACCATGCAAAGTATGAAGTTTCACTCTGTGCTGAATGAAAAAATTAGCTGGTAATTAGGGAGTTTTCTATTGGTAACCAGGTTGGGAGATTTTTTTTGAAGATTTCCAACTTCTGGGCTGAAGATGGCAGCTAGAACAGGATGCTGGTTTTTTTTTGTTGTTGTTGTTGTTTTTAAATGTGTAAAGATAGATGGTGAAACAAAGAAATTATGAATTATTAGCTGCAGACAATGGATCATAAATTACCAGCTCTTAGGGTACTTGGGTTCTCCGGGCAGTGCCTGGAAATGCTGAAGGGAAAAATAAAAGCCAGTAGGCTGAATTGGGAGCTGCCAATAACTAGTTGGTATAGACAATAACCGAGGGGGCATAACTACTTTTAGTCTCTCTCACTTAGTGTTCATGATCATGAACTTAAGTCACTTTTTCTGTATAGTTTAATCGTAAAGCATTTTGCCTAGGTTGTATTCCTTGCCTCCCAGGAAGACCTCTCAGAGGTCTGTAGGTAATTCTTGTAGAGGGCTTAATCTGCTGTAGCTGTAGGGTTTGATAAAATTAAGTATTTGCTGGTTTGGAATGAAATAAAGATATCCACAATTGAGTCTAGAGCCTATGGGTTAGAGTGCTCTCGGGGCATTGCAGAGATTAGAGTCTGAGATGCATCTCAGAGATGCAGTGAATGCTGAATCAGATTTGCTACTAAATATCTCCAGCAGAAATGGCAAGGATAGAGCTAAGTCACTCAGTGCTTTAACTCACGATTTCCTGATATCAGATGAGGTAGAGGAGAAAACATGAACCAAACAATTTTACTCATAGATTGTTAAAGCAGCTACAGAGAAACAGTCTGAAAATCCTTGCAGATACTACCTCGCTGATGCACTATGCACTAATTATACACTACTGTACTTTAAGACTCAGATTTGCTTGTGGAGCTGGATTTTGTTCAAAGCCTGGAGTCAGTGCATTAAGGAGCTACTGCCTCTTGTATGTGCTATTAGTCTGTTGAATCAAGCTCAAGGCAATGAAACTCTCAGTTCAGTTCCTGATGGCAGGAGATTTACCATTACAGGAAGCATCACAAAGGGCGATGAATAACGGTGATCACTGGTTCAAGAAAAATGTCAAGTCTGAGCACCTCTCTCACTTCCAGAGTCACACCAGAAAGCAAAGGCCATTCATTTGTGAATAGAAAAGATTGTAGTGATGCGATGTGTGTCAGGTCCAAATGGATATTTGGGAGATGCCAGCCTTATATGCATTCCTGACCAAGAGGGCTATCCATCAGTCCAGGGGAAAGATGTTCAAGGAGTGAGATTTACTTTCTGTTGAGGGTTATTTTCTTGTCCTTTTTTATAGTCTGAGTTCCTCTGGGCAGCCATATGGTTTTCAGCAATTGCTGCCCTGATCTGTGCTCCTAAGTCAGATTTGCTCATCAAGGGGCAACAGAATCCTCTTCCAAGGGTCACATACAAAAGGAAGACAAAGGGACAGAAGTTAAAGAATGCATTGCTCCATAGGTTGGCAATTTGCTCCAACTTAAAAATAAATAAATACTTCAATTTCCCTCAGGCTAGGTCACATACTGCAAAAAATAGCCAGTTAGTCAGCTAAAGGGCCATATTAGCTGTTTCAGGTACTAGCAAATTTATACCTTAATGCTTCCTACGTAATCAAAACTGTACTGTTCTTATGATGGCTGCAGTGGAGTTAATCAGAGTTAGAATTTGTTGAATCTGCGTGGGTTATTATCCATGAGCAAGAATATCACAGAGTTCAAAGAAACCAAATCCAGCCTGGTACTGGTACACCACTGAATGCACCTCCTCACACCTTTTTCTATCTGAAATTACTGGGACACATACTGCAGCAGTCTCTGTGTCAAGTTAGTTCATGTTTCAGCAGTTTTCTAAAAATGTCAGGTAATGAGGCAGTGATACGATTCAAAACAGCCCCAGAGCTGAAGGCATCTGAGAGCTGCTTTAGAAAGCAGAGTTAAAAACATAATTACAAGAGACTAATGAAGGCCAACTCAATTTCCCTGTGGTCCTTGCTACGAAATTAAATCAAGCTTATGGCAAATAATCATGACTGAACAGTTAGAAATGGATGGAATGGAAAGATTTAAGTGTTATCTTCCAAACAGCAAATATATAATGAGCTGAAAATAAAAAGAACTGGTACTAGAAGGAGTCTGCCCAGAATTTATTTTGAAAGAATAACTCCAAAATTGTGGAACTCCTCCGGAAGGAGGCTTCCTTGATATTTCAGAAGGGGTAATGCTGAACCTGTTTCTTAAGCCCCCATCTGTCAGAGAAGGAAAACAAGATGTCTGTATGGATAGGTAAGTGTTACAATGCAGAACCTGCCAAAAATCTTTCAATTGCTATCATTAGACACTGCATGAGATTTCAGCAGAGCAAGTCCCCTCTGATTTTGAGATGAATGTTGTGTGAAATCTTGTCTCAGATTTCTAGAAGACGCAAGAGAAGAGAACTGTCAAACCGATCGCAGCTGTGGGATAGCAGTAATGTGCTTTGCAGAGCTGGGAGAGGAACACTGGTTCTAGATGTAAAACACCCCCAGAACTGTTCTGCTTCAACAGGGACTGATGAGGAAGCTAAGGGCTGAAAAGATAGCAAGGAAGTTCTGCCCATAAAGAAAAAATGATATGTTTTAATGAGGAAAAGAACAGTTCTGAATTTTTAGAGAATGAACAATTACCGGATGACCTCAATTAATCATTTCAGCTTGCCAGAGCTGATTGGGATGATATTAACCTCAAGGTGCAAACAGTTTCTGTCTTACTACTCTGTTGACTGAAAATGCAGAACATGAGCCAAATTGAAGACATAGAGCTGAAGATTTTACAGCTACTAGTTAGTAAATCTCCCCTATATTTGGTTTGTTGGGGCTTTATGTATTATCTGTAAGTTTTCCTAAAGAATAAATTTAATTGCATTATAAAATGTTCACATTGCTTAGATGTTGCAAGATTCTCTCTGAATCATCGTTGAAGCATAGTTCTACAGGGACCCACACAGATCATGGGGTTCAACTACTGGCTCCACTTAGGATCACCCAAAATTCAACCTCCATGTCTGAGAGCATTGGCCAAATGCTTCTTGAAGTCCAGCAGGCCAATACCACTTCCTTGGGGAGTATGGGAATGTAACTTTTGTTGTTTCCTTAATTTTCTACTTAATCACTGAAAAGAACATCATCAGTTCAAGAGTTTTAATGGAATAAAAGCTGACCAGCTCAGACAAGCATTTTATGTCCTGGGTGATATTTGTTCCTTGGTTTTATGAGTAATTGATCACCTACACCATGCTATGCTTTCCGATGTCAGACTATCTAACTGAGAACTTTTATGTTATATACAAGAGAATGAAAATCAGTTAGTACTAGTTCTTCTGCCTGCTGCTAGAACTTAAATTTGCAGGAGAATATGGATGTTTATATTACTGTTAATTCCCTAGCTCTTTTCTGTAAAAAAAACTTGTGGAAGCATAGAGATGTTTGAACAGAGGAATAGAATGTAAGTCTTGGGGATGTTTTTTAACATCATTTCATGTCCTGTGACCTTGATTGCCCACAGTATCAATCTCTTTCTGTCCCTGTTCTGTTTTGTTTCACAAAATCAACTTTCCAAATGCAATGATTGTCAGCGCTCAGGTTAACCTCTATTTCTGGAATAAAAAGAGAAATCAGCAGTTTGTGGAAGTTTTCCAAATATCCCTACAGGGTCCTCTTTAAAATTCTGTGAATCTTTGGCAAATGTGTTCTTGCATTAATTAATACTACAGACACTTACTGCACAAAATCGGAGAGAAGAAATGTCCTAGTTGCAGCAAATATCTTTCTTAACAGATCAGGTCCCTGTTTATTTTGTGGGCTGCTGGAAGTCCCCGGACTACATTAATTAAAGCTGTTCTCCTGTTACGTTCTATGCTTAATTTAGAAGTCTTAGAATAAATGTACCTTCTTTCTACACAGCATTTACAATTCTCTTACAATGGCATTGATACAACTAAGTCTCCTTTCTTCTCTCCATGGAAAAATATATCTTTTTCTGAAACCTTACTGGTTTCTCTACCTATTATCCCATTCCTGTTCTGGTATATATTTTCTGTCTTCAGTAACAAGCTTATGGATATTAATACTTCCACATTTGTAACAAATTTTGGATGAAAAACCCTTAATCAAAGACACTTGGGAATGTATGTGAAGGCTACTTGGTGCATGGTGATAGATGACCTTCTGTAGACTCTATAAGTCACCTATTTTACCAATTTCGTATAGTGATAAGCCTGCCCATCTTATAAAGCTATTAATAATTTAACCTGCTCCATTGCATTCAATATCTCTGTGGGATGTGTCAGCTGGGGAAAAATGATACACTTATGAACTTTCTGAAACAGTAAATTTGATCAATACTTGAGCTAGCTTTTCCTCTGAAGCTAATTCCTAAGTAATTTTTTCTGCTTGATGAAGTCTGCTGCCTGCAAGTAAGAGTTAGATCTTGATGAGCAGAGCACAGTCAGCTGCATTTGCAGATGGAACTCAAACTCTCTGTAGAATGTAATGGAACTTTCAGTGAATGAGACAAATGGTATGTGTGTGTTTTTTGTTTACTTACAGAAAAACAGTGAGTTAGTCTAAGTGCCTAGGGAGTTCTTTCCATTGATTATCATGTTCTTCTGATGTTCCACAGAATACAGTCTTTCATAATCAGGAGAACATGATCATCAGTGAAATTGCTATCATATCAATTTTACTTGTTTAGCTAGAGAAAGAAGGATGCTATTCTCTTTGTGAAATGAACAGAGAAAGTATAGCATTTCTACTGCAAAATACAATTACTCTAGGCATCAGCTTAGCGCCATTCTGTAGCTAAAATTTATCTAGTGCTCCTTAACTACATCATTAAGAATTTATAAGTTAAGATTAAACATCTTACAGTCTACTGAGGAAAGGCAGATGAAAGAGATAGTTGCAGCGATATAAACATATGAAAATAGTGAACCTGTAATTAAAAATACCACCTCTGGAATGATTTCTAAATCTCATTACAAAGGATGTCCTTTTGGGTAAGAAGGAAAGGCACAGACACAGAAATGGAAATTACACCACAAGTAGTACAGAAAGATTATCCATAGTTTGAAAGGAAGGGAGACTTCTCAAGACAGTAGCTGCTATGATGCCATTCTACGTGGATGTGTCCAAATTTTGTTCTGTCTGTCCCTGCCTGTTGGTGTAACCTTTCAGGAAGGACAGCTGTCTGATGGTTTTAGGGCAAATCTTTAAACTTATTTTAATGTATTTTAACTTGCAACTCCAAAAACCACCACCACCCCCATTTATTGCTGATCAGTTTTAAGGGTAGAAAATAAATAAGAGTTTAAAGCTATTTTTGCATCTTGTCATGTAAACCATGACAGTATAGGACAGCACCTTGACTTCTGCTAAGGGTCTTCTGTTTTACTGACATAACCCTGAATAAAACATTGGTGAATCATAGTTTGACAGCTGACAGCATTTATCCAAGTAGTGACTGCTTGAGTGCGCAGCTTGTTCACAGTGCCCTTGGTGGACTGCACATGGAGAAGCAGTAATGCCTTCATGAGGCACTCTACAAGCAAAGAGCACCTTCTCATTGCAGGACAGAGACATATTATACAGAACTTCAACATTTATGCACTCTTATGAGGAAGTCCATTTGTGTCCAGCTTTTTTTTTTCTTTCTGGGAAAGTGCATTTCCATAGGAAAGTGTAATTTTTTCATCAGTGATAAGTCCTTGAATCCTGGAATGTGTCTTGGGAGTTGGGAGCTGAGATTGCTCTGCCATGACACCTCAATCCCAAGCTCTCTACAGCACAAGAGATATTCAGATTTGTGCAAAGTAAAGCAGGCAGTACGAGCTATTTCTGTCACGGAATTTTTTTAATTCAAGCAAGGACTGAGGGTGATGCCCCTGAATTTACAAGTGAATCCTTTGTTTCTTCTTGTTAGCCTAACAAAATGTTGTGGAATGGAACCCGAAAGCTGAAATATCACTCAGTCCATATGCCTAATTTTTACACTGAAGATTTATGTGCCAGGTTAACGACATAATTATCCTATTAAACGATATTGCAGGGTATCCGAATTAAGATGGATGGCATAGATGGATAAGTAAAGGTCATTCTTCGATGCATTAGTTCTTTTATTGATGGAAAATTTAACACGTAAGTAGTTTGTATTTAGCATGAAACCTCCTCTAGCATGAAAATCACATCCCACTGCCTGTCTTTATAAATATTAATTCACAAAATGCATTTCCTTCATGTAGCACCTGACAGCCTATGTGGCGGAACTGACAAGTTAGTTGGTAAGAGAGAAGCACAAAAGAAAAAAAAAAATAACCAACAAAAAGCACCTGACAAGTTTACTCCAAGGTGTCAAAATGCATTAAGATATTTAGATATAGATTCCTTCTGAGTTGCAGTGGATAGGGGTCAGCGTGAAGACACTGCAATAGAAGATGGAACAGTCAGCAGTATATTCAGGTCATTAAAATCACACATAGCCCAGAAAGGACTACACCAAAATAAAGCTATGTACAAAACAACACAAAACCACCACCAAAACATACCATGGCAAATAAGTTCAAGTGTTTGAAATGAGAAAGCACAAGAACAGGCGAAGGCTACATCAAGGGGTGTTACCAGATTAATAGAAACTAAGATAAGGTGATATGGGCACATAAGCAATGACTCAAGAGAGATTTTTGAGTAACTGATATGTTCTGAAAGGAGCTAAGTTAAAATTTTCCTAGCAGATCAATCATTACTGAGCCAGAGGGAATTCAAAGTGGGGAAAGGTGGTAGGCACAATGAACTGCAGAGCTGAAGGAATTGCCAGGGAAGACTGAGGAAGTAAGTGACCTGAGAAGTAGAACCAGCTCTGCTCGTTGGTATGGTGCAAAATTCCTAGCAAAGCAGGGGCTCCTGGAGACAGGAGGTCAGGGAGTGCCAGGGCATAGGCATTCACAAATCATTCTAGTGAGGGATCAGCACTTGGAAACTGTGAGCATCCAAACAACTTTTTCTGAGGGGAAAACTCTTCCTCTACTTCTCCTGAAAAATGACGTAAATTTGTATTTATCCTCTGTTAGCACCATGCGAAGAAGCTGATGTGCATATCTGTGTGCTGGCCCCTTCTTTCCTACCTGCTTCAGATCTGTTACTCTTTGCATACGTAGATCTGAAAATGCAAAGTTGTTAAGGGGCAGAGGTTTGGTTTCCTTTGCACACAAATATATCACTGTCTGTCCATTGGAGTCCAACTTGAGTTCCAGCCATTCTATTAAGCCAAGCAGCAAAAGAACCAGTGTAAGTCAAATTAGCAATATGTATTGAGGCACCCCTTGTATAACTTGAATGTGGGTGACTTACTGTATATCACAAAGATAGAATGAGCTCTTCAATTGCTATCTGTTCTTAAGGGCTTAGCCTTTTTTTACTGCAAAAAGCATTTGATTTCAGTGACTGGGGATCTGCCCAGTTTGCTTAGCCACCAAAAAGTCCTCGATTCATGCAACTTCTCAAAAGAATCTGTAAATTATAAAACAAGTTTATAAAACATTCATCTTGATTCAAGGAGATCTATATCTTGGTATTAGTGTGTGTTACAAGAAAATCATTGTAGAGCTAGATCATTAATTTTAACTAAAGAAGAAACATTAGACAATACAGAGGCATTTTTCAAAATGGGAACAGGCAAATGTCAAGACAATTTTCAGAGGTCACATATTTCAAGGAGTTGACTAAACTCTAAATAATGCTAGAACACTTTGCTACCATTGTCAAAACACTACATTGAGTTCCCTTATGAGGAAGGGAACCTTTTGAAATATCTTCTTTTGCTGATGGTATACACGTTATAGCATGGCAATACAGAGAAGCTATAGCCAAATTTCTTGGAGTTTGATTTTGATTTGGTTTCCATAATAAAAACTTGTCCTATCCTATTTTAGGTCTCATTTTGTATGTTTTTACATTCCAATCACTTGACAAGGATTGCAACAGACTAAATCTACATTCTCAATGTGTATTAATTTGTTTATGTAATAACATTGGCTTTGAAATTATATTAATCTGAATAATTGAATTAAATTATATGTGGTTCTACTCTTATGCATTATGGCAGCTTCGTGCACAGAATACAGAATACACTTCTGCAATTTAACCAGTGAACTTTGGCTGCTGGGTGCACTTCTCATTTCACTGCTGCTATAAAGGAGTTTTTATGTCTCAGTGTCAAAGTGAGGTATACACATTTTAGCTTTTATTCGTAATACTTAATCCACATTAGTTGTTATTACAGAGATAACCGCCTAGATTTGAAGAGCACTGAAATCTAGTAACTCAAAAAGTAATTTCATTTTTATGGGAACAAAACAGGGTGCTGAGGGCTATGTTGGATAAATAAATTCATGTACTTTCATTTAAGCAGCAGCAAAGTGGAGTAGCCTAGCACAGCATGGTGGTGGTTTTTATTTTTATTTTTATTTTATTTTTGATGCACCATTAAACCCCAGCATGCAAGCAAGTTAGTAACTTAATCATTTTACAGTATAGGTATACTTAAGAAAAGATAGAAGACAGGAGGAAGATTAGCTTGTAGTTAAAAACAGAGGGGAAAGCATTTTGTGCTTACGATAAATAAATTACAAAGAAAAGGTGTTTTAGATATTTTTTGTTAGTAGAGAATTTATCTTTCAAAGCTGCTTCATAGCACAGAAATGTTGAGCTTGCTGGAGCACCTAATATGTTTTTATTTATTCACAGGAAAGTTAAGGGTGGAAGGCAAAGATATTTGAATATTATTTTTACTTTTTTGCTCTGCTTCAGAAAATTATATCGGTCCTTACATTTGTTCATATAGTTCACCTTAAGGGGAATCTACACAGTCATTGTGAAAGCAAAATCACCAAGTGTGTCAATCAAACACAACTAATTTTTGTAATATTTTCTAACAGTAATGCAGCTAAATAAAAATTGCAACACTTTCTGAATTGGAACATGCAACTGTATGTTTTATGGCTGGCTCAAATGTCTTACCACTTCTTTAATGAAAGATGTAATGATTCGAGTCTGTGTTAAATTCTCTAGGTCTTTAGAAACTCTTTATTTGAAATTTTCTGTGGATATGAAATTGCTATTCCTTTTGTATAATGCTTCAAAGATTTACCATTAGGACTAAAGAACTTTTTGAGAATACTAAGATGCATTTTCATAACTGGACTCACTGTCTCAAGGGATTGTCTGACTTCTTCACCTCCTCCAGCTGTGAGTTCCCCCCTGCTTCTGTAAGTAAGCATTAATATTCATGCAGTTCTGCAGTGAATCATTGGACTGAAAATGTAACCTCCAAAAATTAAATGGTTCATTTTCATTTGAGCAATGAAATGACTGAATTTACCCTGTGGGCCACGTAATACTAGCAATAAATTAAGGGTAATTACATGGAACCAGGATCAAGAGGAAGGATGGGGCGGTGCCTTTTGGTAACAGAGCAGTCTTAGGTTGGCTTGTCATTGTCCTCTGAGACAATTTTTGGACAGCCTTTGAATACTGATTTCTTTAGAAATGTTGACTTGTGGTTCACGGATCTATGGTGGTCACATTGTGTGGTCTTCTTTGGACTCGAGTATGTGAAATAAATATAGAATTTCTAGACTTTTCAAAAGGCATAAACTTAAACAGTCTATGTCTTTGGGGACCTAGTCTAATCCTATGTATCAAGTACCATGCAAGTCTGCAATCTTCAGAGGTCTCAATGTGGAGCATGAAAATTTCAACTGGGGTTCTCATAAGAATTTTCACTTTAAAAACAGAGTATAGAAAATCCTCTGCTAATTGTGTGGTTTTGTTTTTTTTTTTAACAATTCCTTGAAACAAAAAAATAAGTTTCTATTTTTGATGGAAACATAACTATTCTCTTCCTGTTTTTAGATTATTATATTCCAAGAAAAGCCTGTTTTAATGGAACCTGCCTCTGTTATGTGCTAACCTGAAGTATCTGAGATGTTTCACACCCAAGAGGTATGATAGGACAAGGGGAAGTGTTTTCAAGCTGAAAGAGGGGAGATTTAGCCTGCTTATAAGAAAAAGGTTTTTAAGGTAAGAGTGGTGAAGCACTGGAACATGTTCCCAGAGAGGTAATGGATACCCCATCCTTGGAGACACCCAAGGTCATGCTAGACCAGGCTCTGAGCACCTGATGGAGCTGTGGGTGTCTCTGTTCCTTGCAGGAGGGTTAGACCAGATGGCCTTCAAGGGTCCCTCCCAACTCACAAGATTCTATGAAACAGCCTCTGGCATCTCAGACCCTTCTTTAACCAGACTACTCACATGTTCTAGGAGATGTTATGTATGGAATAATTTGCACATGGTCTGTTTTCCACCTTCTAGGCAACTACGGTTACATGACAAAATGTAGGACACGCTCTTGAAAACAGAGGCTATAACGTCATTTGAAGATTGTTCTTATACAAATGTGTATTTGTAACTTCTTCCCTGCTCTGCTGTTCAGGCACATAGAGTTCTAAAAATTGTATTTTATATCTGCTGTTGAGTGGCCTACATATTTGGTCCCTTACCAAAATTTCTTTTTGGGGATTTTTGCCAAAAGTTACAGTCCAGAGCCATGGTGGATTTTTGGAGAGCATTATTTCTCCAAGAAGAGTCAAAAAGAATGCATTGAGAAACTGTCACACAGCATGTCATGCTTCTAGCACTGTGTGTGACAAATCCAAAAGCTTTAATATCACTATTAACAAATGTACTATCACTCAACCTTATCACCTCCTGACATCCTGTGACTCTTTCTAACTTCCTTTCATCTTCTTGCTGTGTCTGGGTGCCTATCACTACAATAGCACTTACTGCACACCATAAACGAATTCAGACAGACTGTCATAGTTCCATGGCTAATCTTTCATTTCTTTTTACCTTTCAAATTTAAATGATTCAATTGTAATGTTTTTCAAATCTCCTCTGTCTAAAACTTGAGGGATGTTGAAAACCCATCTCTGGCCCACCAGTGAAAACAATGACTCCCGATATTTGGGTTCTGTGGAACTAAGATGAAGTATCAAAAAAAGAGAGTTAACATTTGGATTTGCAAAAATAGTATTTTTCAATTGTAATGTAGATTATATGCGTATATTTTCACATGCAAAGAGCAATGAGTCGTGTTGCAAAAGAAGTTTGAAAAATAATGAGACTTGCCTCAACAGATATTATTCATTCTATAGATATTAGTACTGGTCTTCAATAATTCATGGCCTGTGTTCATTTTTTTAGGATTCCAATGTTTTCTGACATCATCGCACTCCCTGGCATGAGAGGGATGAATGGAACAGAAGCTCACATGTGGAAGATCAGTGATTTCTGTGGCATTGCAGACAGGAGCTGCCAGCAGGGAAGCTAATACATGAGGGGCTGAGGAGTGAGTGCTTTAGGAGGAAACCATCTAGATCTCTTAGACAGCTCGGTATGTAATTCTGGTAATACTATGGACTCTTCATTCCAGTTTCTGTAATAATTTATGAGAGCTAAGAGAGCGTAGTTAGTAATGGGTCTACTATGGCTATTTTTCCTCAGAGCTGTATCCTTAGTGGTATTTTTACACAATATTTTTTTTTGTCTTCTGCGAGCTGAGCTGTTTTGCAGTGTGCATACAGCCTGCTGGGGCATGGTGTGGGTGGCTGTGGTGCAGTGTGTGCTGTACCTGTGGCACTGCAGGGCTGTCCCAAAGCTCTGGAGAAAGGGAGGATGTGCCCAGGGCCCTCTCACATTTCAGCAGGAGTTGTTCTGTTCTATTGAAAGCTAAATATTGAGTATTAGTGTTCAGTAATTAATATTCCAGTATCAAGATAATTTTCTTTTCTCTTGCCTTTGTGCAACATTCCAGTTCCTCACTATGCCCCCACAGAACTTGACCACACTTGACCACACTGCTCAAGGACAAAGTCTATAACTTGTTTGTAAGCAAGAGTGCTTGCCATGTGAATACGGAAGAATCCATGCTGCTATGTTAAAATTTTCATTGTTTTGAAACTGGTTGCATCGTTTTTTGATGGCAGTGAGATGGGTGCTGAATTTTAGCATTACTCTCATGAAAGGAGGGTATAGTTCATTCTACCCATTCATCTTTTGTGCTGTCAATTGTTACATTGACTCATTTTACCCATTTACTTTGATACTGTCAGGACTAAGGGAAAAATTCTATTCCAGAAAAGCAGAATGAGAGGAATTAGGTAACTTGTAGCCATTGCCAGGTTGGAAGGAAGGGCTTTTCAAGGACCATCAGCATATGAATAGGATAACCTTGGATGCACTGGTAGAAGAAAAGTGACCAGACATATTTTTAGCCTTTGGCAGCCAAGGAGAACAGAACCTCTGAAAACAGCATGACTGAAACTCAGAATGAAAGAAATAATGTGTCAGGAAACTAGGCAAACATTACAGAGGGGAAGCTGAAATTTTAGGAGAAAAGGACGAGGAGATAGGCAGCGTCAAAAGCAGAGATATGTTTTTACCCTTTGTTTTTCTTCCAATTTAAAGTTCCTTAAAGAACATTGTCCACACGAGTAAAAATGCCAAGTTGTTTGCAAAAGCCTGCCTGGTGTCTCTGCAAATTCGTGTTGTATTGATTTTGAAAGAAGGAGTTACTAAATGGATGCCTATGTTCATTTGAAGCAAGCTGGAGTTCCTGGAGAGAAACACGTGCTGTGAACATGGCAACCAGCTCTGGTGCCTGAAGATCTAAAACTGAACTGGTGCCCCTGCCAGGGGAGGGATGGCCGATGTCAAGTGCAGCCTTCAAAAGGTTTTAACCCTTGTTTAAAATCCTATCTCTTTTTACAGTGACCTTTAATTATTACACTGACCCTTAACATGTGAACTGACCTCTGTATACCAGCTGATAGTGCCTGGCATCTGCTGAAATGTGTGCTGCAGCAGAAGTCTCAAGGCTTGACTGTATTCTCTCTCAAGAGGTTGTAAGTCAGCTTGAAATAGCTCTTCCAAATGCAATGTCCCTCTCAGTGTCAAGTTCATGAGTCTAGGTAGCTTAGAATATACTGTATATGTACATCGGCAATTAGAGTTTAATGATCTTATGGTTTAAATTACTTCTTTGAATAAACTCCATGCATAATTTTAAATATATTTCACCGTGGGAGTATTTTTAAACATTACTAACCAATGTTGTCAAACTACCTTTAAAAAAAGCAAAAGTGAAAGAAACAAAAAAAGACAAAATTAGAAAGCTTTTTAACCCTAATGGGGACTTGTCTTAAGTATTTTCATTTGCTTCTGTTCATTAGCCTTTATTTTTTCATTTCTGAACGGCATCATACTCAAGAACATCACAGAGACAGGTATCTCATAAAGCAATTTATCTCATCACGAAATCTGGACCAAAAATGGACAGGATGACTTCCTCTCTGAAGATGCTGCTCTCTCTGGATTGACTATAAAGGAAGTTTAAATGGCTGTCTTAAATTACATATGAGACGACACAGTGTGGTGACATGAATACCATGATAAATTCAGATTCTTGGGTAAGCGTTCAGAGGTAAGGTTTTTTATGATCTCAATTTTTATGAAAGCCAACAGGACTTCAATGATAAACAACTTTCAGATTTGCCCTTTCTGTAACTGAAATCACTATTATCATGCCTTCCCCCTTTCTCCTCTTGACCTGCCTGTATAGATGTAAACTTCCTGGACCAGGGTCAGGACTGTTCCTTATTATCACTATGAATAACACATAAGACAGTCTTGTAATTTTATTTCTAGGAACTGTTTGTAGTAGTATTTAAAAAGTGCTACTAAAAGAATATTATGTATTTTTGTGTTATGCTTAATAGCTTATTACCTGCCATACGATCTCCAATCTGCCACAAGACAGAAGTGTAAAAGCCTGAATGAAGATGTAACACTGAATTTACCGTGGGTTTGCATAACACAGAAATGAGTAGGCAAGTACAAAGGGGAGAGTTCTGCTCCACAAGATGTCTTGTGCAATTCAGCTTTTAAAGCAGCACAAAAAGAACATAGTTTTCTATTATATGCCAGCTGACTTTTCCTTGAAGATCATTAAAATGTGGGTGAGTTAGTGCAGGGGAAACAAAAAGAAATATTTTCGCAATTGCTAAAGCATTTTAGGTGGGTATTTCTTTAGGTACATTTTCAGTTACGATAAAGGCTAGAAGCACAAGAGAGAAAACACCAAGCACAGCTTTTACTCTCCACTCTTGCTGAGTCCAAGGAACACAAAATGAAAGAGTTCTTTCATGCATATTTCTTAAAATATATTTTTATTAAATGAAGAATTAAAGGGCTTTTTTTTAAATAGTAACAACATCTTAAGAACCCACTCATGGACACAGATCTGAGGGGTCTCAGTAATGAACTAAAATATGAATACATGCAAGAAGCTTTACTTTATAAACCCTAACAGCCCTGAGCCATGGTGCACATGATACATACTGAAACTCTGCTCACTCAAATCTGTAGCTTCTGATACAGCAAGGAAAAAGCATTTCCTAGACTTGCAGCCAGGCTGGGTATAAAGCAGCAGAGTAACATGGCTTGTCTGTGCAGCATTTTCTAGCAGTGACTGTCATTTAATATTGCATTGTTCATTAACCATAAGGTACCAGAGGTGGATCTCATAAAAAGAAGTAATAAGGATGTATTTGTCATCCATGGTTCAAGTGCCTGTAATTGAAAAAACCCAGGTGTTGCCTGCACCTTCCATATGTACTTTCAAGACACTATTTTTAATTTCTGAATTCTATAGAAGCTAATTCTATTTCAAACATTGCATTGGGCTGCTCAAGGAAATGGAGGAGTCCCCGTCCCTGATGTCTGGATGTGGCACGAAGAGATACGGTTTATTGACGGGACTCTCTAGGTGAGGTTGATGGCTGGAACTGATCTTGAAAGTCTTTTCTAACCTAAATGGCTCTGTGATTCTACGAATTGGCATTAAAACTCTTTAGAGCAACATTTATTCCCTTCTCTCAGGGATTTGGACCCCAAATCACAAGTTTCTGTGTATCATAGAACAAAGTTTTGTGGTGCTAGGTGATCAGAAATCTCAGCCTCTTGGAGATCTCACAGCCTTCAGAAGGCTTGCAATCAGTTTAGCTGAGGATGCTGCCAATACCAGTTCCTAAAAGTGGGCAAGAAACGAGATGGTGAAATCTGTCCTTGCTTATTTACTTAGTTTTTCATGGTAGAGATTTTTGTTTTTGTAAGTCCCTAAATCAATTTTAGTTTTTTGTAATCAGTTGCTTATAGCGTAAGTGCTTTTCTTCTGGACTCCAGACCTGATGGTTTGCAGCCACAGTGCTGGATGGGCAGTTGCTTGCTGCAGGACCTTCCAGGTCAGTTTCCTTTTAACTCAATGGATTGTTGCCAGTAGGTGTACTGCAAATTCCCAAAGCATGTGCAAGTTCATCTCAGCCAGAGCTATTTTGTTCTGTATGCCTGTGGGTCTTTTATTATATATGTCCCACTCATCTGCAGTTCTAAATTCTAAGTAGGATAGGTATGTATTGATCAACAGGGGTTCTACATAAATCCTTATGAACATTCTCCTCTTTTGTTGTTCTTCTCAGTTTTTGGTGCCTTTAAAATACTACATAGCAACCAAGATATTTGCATAAGGTTAGATGGAAAATAGGAATTAATCCACATATTGCACTGGAGCATTTCCATTGGCTCTTCTTCACTAGTAAAGATATTCTTCACTGTAATAACAGAACATTTCATAATCTTCAAATAGTCATTCCAGCTGTCTCAGACATCAACTTTAGTATCCATACTCTCATTTAATCAGTAAATACAGGAAAAGGGATTCTGGGAAGCACAATGTGAATGAATGACAGCTGCCAGCCTGGTGACTGTTAGCCTCAGCTCTGCTGGACTACGATTGCATGCTTTTTGTGAAAAAATTGATAGAGTCAGCAGAGGATTGTGCTGAAGTAAAAGGATCTGAAGCGATGGAGTGATGAATCATTTCTGTGGTTTGGGAACCTGAAAAGTCTGAATCTATACATAAGCTTTTATTGGTGTCAGTATTGCAACTGGTATCTGAAGATGCGTCTTTATTAGTGTATCATCACCAGAAGTGTGCTTTTTGAGTGGATTTCCTTAGCATTGCCATTTAGCGTCGTCATGGTGTGTCTCAGAGCATAGAAATTGAGTTTTATTTGGATGAAACTGAACTGGAAGGTCCACCTAATCTGGAACTGAACTGAAAACTCAGCCAATGTTCTCCAGTCCCTCCTGGGAATTCATCTTGGGACCAGCCTAGATACATTCTGGAGCAATCTCCTAAGCACACATAACAGGCATCAAGTGCTCAGCTCCAGCTGTTTCAGTCCACTCCTCAGAGGCTACCTGCCAACCTATACGCATATGCAACCCATACTAGTAAGGACTAGAATACTGCCCTGTTTTCCAGTCATTCCTGCAGGGATTACTCATGAAAAAGCCTCCAGTAGAACAGCTAAAAGATAAACACAGATGTTGCAGCAAGATTTTGCTCTGCTGGGATCCCCTTTATTTACCACATAACTTGTTTTTCTTTTCCAGGGGCTCCACTGATATTATCACATCTGAAAGCACAGCACCTCATCCTTAACATTCTCCAATTCTGCCCAATTTTGAAATGAATGGTTGGAGAGTTTCTGAGCTTCTCCTTTCTTTTTGCTCAAGAAATGTTAGAGGAAATGAAATATAAAATCATATCAGCATCTAATCAAATTCCCAGCCCCTTTTCATTTTCAAAGTGATCCCTACACTTAGCTGCGCAGTCTTGCCGAGATAAAATGTGGGCTGTGCAACTCCATCTCTCTGTGGGACATTATTCTATTGCTTTGATGATAGCCTTCAGAGTTTCTATCACTACCCCATGACTTAAAATACATTTGCTGCAGGGTCAGGCTCCCATCTGCTTTGCTCTTGGCAGCTGAAGTCAGCTAACTACAGAAGCAAAGGTGGGGGGATCAAACAGGAAAGGAAAGCATAACGGTTAAATGTTTTGTCCTTTTTGTTAGATGTGAGGTCATTTGCTGAACAAGCAGCAAAACTGTCCCTGTTCTCTGCATGGATGCCAACACGGGCTAACTGGGGAAGAAGCAGGTGGTTCATAGAGAAGTCACTTCTCTTTTACTTCTGAAAAGCAAAATGTTTACACTGCTGGGCATTGCAGGAGAAATAAAAAGAGATTTGCCGGAAATTAGAGCCATTCAGTGAAGAAATTAAACTAGGACTGCGTTTTCCAGTTTTGATAAAGACTTTTCAGCCTGCTATCGCTTCAGCTACTTTTTGAAACAAAGAGGAATTAAAAAACCAAACCAAACCAAACCAACACTGGTTACTGCAGTGATATTTTAAAGATTTAGAAATGACAACTTATCTCCTTTTTATATAGGAGGTGCATTTCATTTTTACATATCAGTTAAATGCACCCTGTATTCCTATACTTTATTCAAAATTATGTCAACTTGTGACACAAGCACTGAGATTGCTTAGCATATGTAAATTCCCTGGAAATATAGGTGTATTTTTGTTTATGCTGCACATTTCTTACTCCTAGCTAGAGAAGGTCACCCAGAACTTTGCATTACCTTGGAGTTTCTTGGCTCCCACTAAAAGTAGTGGACTAGTGGACTTGCCTGAAGACATGAGGGCTACTGGGCAGAGAACCCAGGTCTCTGGGAATAATGGGAGAGAACAAAGAAACCATAAGTGTGGTTTATAATCGTAAGAACTGATAACTCTAAATGTCATTGCTGCCTTTGTCCTACTAATGGCAATAAAAAAATCCAAGCTTTTACCACAGATAAATTGCAGGAAATATAATGTAAAATTGTGCAGTAAATAAGAGTAGATGAAATAATAGATAGCTTTCCCATGTGGCATGGCAAGATCTCATTCATTCAACAATTTGATCTGTTATTTTTATGATAAATATGCACGTAAAGCACTGTATACGATGCAGTCCGCAGTATCAAGTATGTTAGGAAATATTTATGCAATTCTTTTAAGGATTTAAAACACATCTTACAAGGCTAAGAACTCCAAAGGCTACGGTTAGGAACTTACAGCTTTATCTCAATTTAGACTGCAATGGCTTTGTGTGCCTTTGAAATTGCTACGCTCTTCAAAGAAAAAGGAAATGCTTTAAGTGTTTTTCCTTTTCTTTCAGCCAGGAGCTATGTTTTGGAACGAACTCAAGTTTGAGTAAAGAGAGTGTTCGAAATTTTTAAATGTTATGATAAATACTGCATGACATCTGCATAAAACAGGTGCCCACTGTACACAGGACTGTGCTTTTGTTTATGTCAGATCTCTTGAACATCAAAAGTTTCAGACTGTTCTGGAATGGGTTTTATAAATGAGAGCTGGACGACTCAAAACTGCAAAGCAACAGAAAACTGCATCTCAGGAGCTGAACTTAAGTATTTTTTCTTTTTCACCCCCTCATTTTTATCTACATTTATCATTATTATCTGCACAGAGCAATAACATTTTGAAGAAATGCCTGATTTTTGATGCCTCGGTTATTTGATGTCTTTATTCAAGACAATTTACATTTCAGAGAGTGAGTCAGACACTATAAACATCCAGGCAGGCTGCTTATACCTTTTCTGAGCCATATTTTTTGTCTCTAGATACAAAGTAAATTCCTGTAATGGATTTATTAGCAAGAAGACTCAAAAAACCTTTAGCCTCGCTCTTCTACTCTCTTGACTGCAGTTTAGCATCTCAGTCTGTGGAGGGTTTGAAAGGCATGGAAAATGTAAAAGGACGTGTGACTTTGTGCCACAATTAGGAGACAGCGATTTCTCTCTCAAAGAAACTTGTGCCATGGAGTCTTCTCCATCATGTGTCTGATGCAAAGACAGAGGCCTGCCTTGTGAACTACAGCTGGAGGATAAAGGGGGGACTGAGATCCCCCACTGACACCTTTAGTGCTTGAGACCAGTGAACCCTTCCTGTCTTTCAAAAACCATGCTCTATGGGACTTTTGAAAGTACTTTGGATACAAATTCAGACTGAGCTAATTTGGATTGCCATTACTGCAGTGTCTACTTCGACAGCAGGCAACACAGTCTCTGCTGTTTGAAGACGAAGTGCTACACCTCAGTGCTTTCCCCTCAAATCATCTCTGTAGACCAAAGCTACACATTTGTCTTTCTGCCAAGTCTCTGAAGCTCATACAGTTTCAGAAAACTGATGTGCTCTCATCCACTGAAAGGAAAATTGTGAGCTAATATCCCGTGTTCATGACCTACAAGTACTTGTAGATGGAAAAATGCAGCTCTTATCTATAAAACGATAGTTTGTTCTTCAGTATTCAAGACACCTTTCCATTACTATCTCTTCCTAGTTTACGGTAAACTGAGATAATGCTTTATATTTCTGTATCAGTCTAGCCATGGAAAATTAAATTTAAATCTAGTAAACAGACAATCTTAATAATATTAATGTCCTTCTCAAAGAGAAATGAATTAAATTATCATAATGATTAAATTACACATTTGTTGTGTCATAAAAACACAACAATAAGTAAATGGGAACATTGCCAATACTTCAGACACCACTGAAGATTCACTGGCTTGCCCATGAGTGGCTTGGCAAACTGCAGCTAATGTCTTCTTATTAAAAATAAATATCTATACCTTTGCACCATAGCAAATATACCATGAAATATTAACTTCATACTATATCCACATGCTTCATTTAAAAGCAATTAAACAATAAATCAAAGCAATATTTTTGGGTCTAGGATGTAAAGCACCTAGTCCTAAGAGGAATGACGTGAATTTTCAGCCCCATATGTGGACTGGAAATAGCACTGAAAGAAATCATGACTTGATTCCCTTGGTTAAAAGTGGCTTCCTGCACTACACTGCTAAAGTCTTTGTTTGCTGCTGTAAAAAAATTCTTTTTCACTGTCTGTAGCAGGAATTAGAGGTGTGGCTGTTCAATGGCTCTTGAGTGTTGCGGAGAATTACAAAGGAGGACAAATCATAGACACTTCAAAAATAATGAGATCTGAGGTTATTTCTGGATTATAGTGATGCTAGAATGCCTTGGTATTTTTGTAACACTATAAATCTAAACAGCTCTCAATTCCAGTTCTAGAGCATTGAAAAGATCTCTCTATTTACTCTGTTAACACCAGCACTAAAACACGAGCTGCTAACTGATCCCCTTTCTCTGTCAAGGCCCATACTGCAGTCCAGTAAAAGTATTTTTGATTTTCTGGAGGAACAAAGTGGGGCAGGAAAGAGGCATAACTCTTTCAAGGAGAAAAAGAAACAAAAAAATTGGGTAAGAATTAAAAATGTCTCATGGAAGAGACATGGAAAAAGATCATCAGAAACAATTAAATAGACAAAATGAGAAGATTGAGGAGGCTGAGAAAGGGACGTTCTTTTAAGAATTTTAGTCATTAGAAAGGAGTTTGATGTTTTCGTGTATTTTTGTGCTATATTCAACACGAATGTAGCATAACTGATTAGTTATCACATTATCATTAACAACACTGGGGACCAAAGAGGGATGAATTATTCATGTAAAACCAGTATAAATAGACACTGGAGGACATAATCTGTTTCGTATCTTTCTCTAAAAGTAGCAGTTCTCACCCTGTCTTCTTTTTTATACTATTCCTTTAAAGAAAAAATTCAGAAGGAAAAAAGGAAAGAAGTCTATTCTACAATAATCAGTGAAGTCAATCTAATGGAAGAAAAAAAAAAGAGTTTTACTGCTTACAGCGGCATTTCCCAGTGCGCTGAGTTAAATGCATTTCAGTTTTAAAGCATTTTAGATAATGTATATCTTTGCGACATTACAGTGGTGGCCCAGAGAAAGGGCTTCCCAGCTAACACTGCTAAGTACCTGCTGCATTTTGGTACCCCGCTTCCAATGCAGTTGAACTAAATATTCCCTTTAGAACAAATTAGAGCACAAAACATGTCAAGCCTTCCTCTAAAAGCCTTGGAAACTTAAACAGAAAGCCTGTTATATCTGTGGGCTGAATTGCTAACAAAGATGCTCTGTGCTTTTTGGTTTGCAGAGGCGAAACA
Organism: Numida meleagris; assembly: GCF_002078875.1. Taxonomy (NCBI): domain Eukaryota; kingdom Metazoa; phylum Chordata; class Aves; order Galliformes; family Numididae; genus Numida; species Numida meleagris. The sequence goes on along the minus strand of NC_034413.1, from coordinate 5,010,199 downwards.
TTCAGAGCAGTATTAGGTCCTTTCCTGAAACGTCATAACAAGTAGCTGATCACTGTCACTCTTGTTGTACAACACAAATTGTGATAAAAACACAGAACTAATTGCAATGAATATGGGATTCCGCAGGAATCCCACAATTTCATTTAGTTTGAATTGATATAACCAGTAATTTGTGCTTGAATCCATAGTAGGATCCTTTTGTGAGTATTTGCACAGGAGAAACAGGATCTTTCTGCCCCCAAACAGTTCTACAGTACAATATTTACACACAGAAGTATTGTATAGCTTCATGTTAAAGTTTTCTCTCTACCATCATACCGTATAAGAGCTTATTCTTTGAAACCAGTTGATTAAAATCTGTCTGCAGTTGTAGAAAATAAAATATGTATGAACTGATTTAGCTCCAGTTTGCTCAATTATCGTAATTTACAAATCAATACGTAAAATTTCATAATGTGTTTTAAAAGGCAAATAAATATTTCATATTTGCCTTAGGCTTTCTTAGGAAAAATTGTGCAGCAACAGAATTGCTGATTTCTGATTCTAAGAGGAAACACATTTGAGTGAGAAAATGAAACCTAAATGTTGACTGTGAACCTAGAGTGGCCAGCATCCACCTTGCTGCAACCTGTGATGGCACCCAGCTCAGTGGAGCTGATTTACATTGTTTTACATCATCTTTATCAACCACTGTTACCATTTTCAACTTATGCATGACAGTCATTCTCTGGCTCACCTTGACCAATGCACTTAGATTTGCCACATCACACAGCTGCTGATGTCAAGGAATATAGGTTTATTCCATAGATAGTGCTCACTTTCCCTGCTAGGGAACATTGATCAAACTGGCTTGGAACAAAGACTGCTTTGTGCTGTGAGCTGGGATTCAACCACTGTGTTTAATTAATAAGTAGTCTTTGTTTTGCACACAGTCAGATCCTTAGCCTACTTGAGCTGCTGAGCTGCTGATTTTTTAAAATGTAGATACTAGAGAAGAGAAAGCAAAAGAAATAAAGCTGTCAAAGTGCTCCCCAGGTAAAAACAAGCCCTGGGATCTCTCAGCCTGCTTTGTAGGAAATAATGAAATTGTTAATACATTTTTTATGTATCTAAGTGGTAATACTCCTTGACACCTGCCCTGTCCTTCCTCTTCTGTGTACTGGCAGAAGACATCCTCTGCTGTATGCTAGATTTGATCCAAGTTAAACCACAACTCTTCATGTGACAGAAAGATAAGTCATGTAAGATGGGCCAAATTTAAACGAGCAGAAGAATTATGATTAAGCAAATGTTATGAAGGACGAAATCCAGGGTTCAAGCTGGGGAAATCTAGGACAAGCTTTTCCCCCTCAGTCACAATGTGTAGCATTAAGTGTTCAGATCTAATTGCAGTTTACCTTCAGCAGCACTTGTGGAAATTGATACTAAATTGGGGTATTTCTGCCCTCCTTTGACCTATGCTGTGTGTCTGACAGAACAACATCAGGATTAGGTATGGAAATAAGAATGTCCCTACTACTTCTGCAGTTACTGATGCCACAGCTCAACACTCAATAATGTCAGACGTGGATGTGAGGAAAAAGGAAATTGCTCCTTTCGCTGCAGTGTGAGTGAATGCATCAGATCTCAAAAGATCACAGAAATTAAAAAGGAATGAAGTCCCTGCTGACTGTTCCTACTCTCTGGTTTAGAAATTGCTTTTGCACTAGCTCACAGCTACAATTTAGAAACTGGTATCATTACCATCTAGCAGAAAATCCTGTTTTTCTTTTCCTACATATCTCTGATGTGACCAGTGGCTGAGGAAGCCCCCAGAATGGCACTAAGGCATGATTCCTGCTGGAACACTCTGATGTGTTGTTTTTGGAGCCCTCTAGCACTGCTGCAGCAAGCACAAGTCCTGAGCATGCAGTGTTCTCCTGGTGCTGGGAATGCAGGTCCCTGTGCATCACAGCCTATCATTCCTAAGGCTGTGCAACAAAAGGCACAGTTAAAGAGGAATGTAGCCTGAAGCTTGAAGCTCTACTAATACTCTCTCAACCCATTTTGCTCTTCCTGGGGCTATTTCCAATAGAATTGGGATAGTACAAAATCCTACTCCGAGGAGCTTCAATATTCTGGCTTTGTTACTGCAGAAAACCCAGATAAAATGGCCAATAATTTCAAAAAATCCCAGGGAAACATGAGCAAATGGTCCTTTATTGTTACTGAGGACTAAACCACAAGGCTACATTCAAAGTTTGGAGTGTTTGTTTTGTGACTTCTTTCCAATCCCAGAAGTGGCCATTTTAACATTTTTTGCGCTACTTGTGTTATTTGTTCTTCTGGTTGCAAGGTTGTACCCAGAGAGTGGTGGTCAATCGTTCAGTGTCTGGATGGAAATCAGTGATAAGTGGTGTCCTTCAGGGGTCAGTACAGGGACTGGTGCTCTTTAAAATCTTCATCAATGACACTGACAGTGGGATCAAGTGCACTCTCAGCAACCTGTGTGGTACAGTTGACATGTCCAAGGGGTGCGATGCCATTCAGAGAGACACAGACAGGCTGAGCAGTGGGCCCAGGGAACGTCGTGAGGTTCAACAAATCCAAGTGTAAGGTCTTGCACCTGGGTCATGCAAACCCATGCTATCAGCACAAGCTAGGGGATGTAAGGATGGAGCACTGGCTCTGGGGGTACTGGTGGAAGGTAAACTGGACATGAGCCAGCACAGTGCCCTTGCAGCCCAAAAAGCCAACTGTATCCTGGGCTGCATCAAAAGAAGTGCAGCCAGCAGGGCAAGGGAGGTGATCCAGCCCCTCTGTTCTGTGCTGGTGAGACCTCACCTGAAGTACTGCATCCAGACGTGCAGTCCTCAGCGCAGAAGAGACATAGACCTGTTGGTGCATATCTAGAAGAGGGCCACAAAGATGACCCAAGGGAGGGAACACCTCCCTGCAAGGACAGGCTGAGAGAGCTGGGGCTGTTCAGCCTGGAAAAGAGAAGGCTCTGGGGAGACCTGAGAGCGGCCTGTCAGTATCTAAGGGGAGGCTATAAGGAGGAAGGGAACAGACTCTTTAGCAAGGTCTGTTGTGATGTGACGAGGGGAAATGGTTTCAAACTAAAAGAGGGGAGATTTAGACTGAATATAAGGAAGAACTTTTTTACACTAAGGGTTGAGAAGCACTGGAACAGGCTGCCCAGAGATGTGGTGGATGCCCCATCCCTGGAGACATCCAAGGTCAGGCTGGGCTGGGCTCTGAGCAACTTGATCTAGCTGTAAGTGTCCCTATTCATTGCAGGGGAGTTGGACTAGATGATCTTTAAGTATCCCTTCCAACTGAAAAGATTCTATGATTCTTCTTCTATTTCCCTCTTATAGTTAACTGTTCTGTTTTGCTGTGTTCACTTTTGGGTCAAGAGGTACTTGAACACGACTATGGCATCTGCTGACAAGTTTCTACAACATTTGCAAGCTGAAAAAAAATTATGTAACCGTTTCATTGGAGTCAGTAAGGCCATTCTTGGCATGAAGTATTACTTATGATTAAAGACAGCAGATGTCAGCTTTAAGTCACAGTCTCCTATTAAATACAGCACAAGAATACTGTTTATTGTAAATGCTACAAACTTCAGTTTACCACAGGTTAATTATGGGAGTATTAATACTTTTACAATGGTAACCCCTCAACAATGTACACAGTATATCGCGTGCTAAAGCTTCAGTATATAAAGGTTGTTTGTCTCATAAATAATATGCATACATTTCATATATACATAAATGTAATTACTTGGTCTTACCAAACTTCACAGAGGGGCTGCTTGTTAGGTGCAGTAGTGTGCTGACTACATGTCTGTCTGCCACAGGCAAGCACAGTTCTAAAGGAGTCGTTTTGAACCAGCTAAGCCAGAGTTCAGGAGACAAAGCCCACTGAAAACAGCTGAAGTGGGGTGCGTGGGGCTCGCTGCCTCGTTGGGGTGGGTTGCACGGGATGCAGATGTTCCCCATGCCCCTGACCAGGCAGGAGCAGTGCATTCATTGCAGTGTAGTTCTGGACCACGAGGTGGCTCCAAGCACATACATTCAAACCTAATAAATTCTCAGACGATGTACTTGACACAATTTCGTTAAATGGCAGCTACTGAAATGTGCTCATACTTTAATGTTTCAAAGAACTGTTTAATTAGGCACAATCACGAGCCAATTGTAGGCACTTGTATAGTAACTAAACAGAAACATTACCGATTTGCTTTTATAAATGTTTAAATATGATATCCAGCGTAATTAAGATGGGCATGACTACATCGTGCTGTCTGAAATTTATGATTCCTCTGAGCTTTGTTCTCTGAAGTTTATTTTGACCATCAGATTGCCAACTTAGGAAAGAAATACTTGGCAGTATATTTGGAAGAGCAGACAAGCCCACTGATATGGGGAACTTCCAGCTGCCATATGCATCTGTGCAAGCAGGAACCGAACAATTAAAATTTTCAAAAACTTATTGATTCTGGTTGTCTTAACTCCTCCATGACTCTAGAATACAAAATTTACAACCTGGGTGTGCACTGTAGATCAAATTCTCCAAAGACCAGCAGTGGCACTGTGGTTTCTGATCTCTCCTTGAGAGGTTGTTGTCGTTACAGAACTGGAACAAAGTCTGTCTCTTCATTGACACATACTGATTTCTGAACCCTTGGCACCTTAAGACATTTGTCCCATATTAAGCAAAGATTGCTGCTTAGCCCTAGAAACAGGTTTCGTTTGCGCAAATTAAATTTGTAAATCTCATGCAGAAGCCATGTCTACCTTCAGGGCTCACTTCAAACACCTTGCACGGCTTTGTATCACAGAATCACAGAATTTTAGGGGTTGGAAGGGACTTCTGGAGTTCATCCAGTCCAACCACCGTAAAGAGTCAATGCCCCAGCTTCTCTGTACCATGAAGAATCCATATCACTTAGAGGTAGCACTAACTTAAAGCTATATAGTAGGTCCTACTAATATCTTTGTAAGATATTATTACATGCTGGAGGCATGATTCTTACTTTCTGAGAGGAAAGTATACTTGTTGCCTATTTCCTCGATGGGGCCATCATGAGGAAATATAAAAGAAAGTTATCTGCTCTCATATACTCCTTTTTATATATAAGGTAATAATAACCAGTGATTTACTGACTTCAGCAGCGAGGTATTTACTCTGTAAAAGAGCCTCGTTAAAGTTATAAATAGTAAGAGAGCGTTTGGTCCATAGACAGTACAATTGGTCCAGGAATTCTAGAAAAATTTATTTGTGTTATATCTTAAAATTCTAGGTTTGGCTTTCCTTTCTGGGTAATCTTTCAGATCTAAACCACAATCTCGGTAGCAGTGACTGTAAATGTACAGAAAGGAACGGCCGCTTTCCCCCGTTGAGTAACACAGTCCTGAAGTGTTTGTGTAGACCTGACCCACCAATGCAGTACAAACTGGTCACATAACCTTGCCCTAGGCCACCAGCTAAGGCATCCTGTAGATGTGCTTTTTACCACAGGAATGAACACAAATAAATAAATAAACAGGCCACTTGTTTCCAGAATAAGCTCTCGTAATTAAGAAATGACTTATGCAGATTTAGGAGTTTCCCATGAGGTACTCATACATATACATAGAGATTTTCTCAGAAATAAATGATGTGCTTACACATGTTGCAAATTTCTTATTCTTTTCGTTCCTCGTCATTTGTGTTTAAGGAACGGAAAGTAGCAACTGACAGAGAAAAGAGGGCTATGGAAGGACTTAATTTTGGAAAAAGGTCAGGGGAAAAGAGAAAAGTGACTCTTGTTCACTGGTTGCACCTGTTTGCATTCATCAAAGAGTTTCACATGGGTAACAATGCCAGATTTGCAACTTGTCATTTAATAATGACATCTTAACATCCTGATCCAGAGGGAACATGGGCTTTAAATATGACTTTCACTGATACAATCTCATGATTCTAACTGTGACTTTCATTCTTCTATATTTTGGCGATGATACGAAAAACAGAGGTAGCTTAAAAGTAGTAATCTGAATTCTGAAATAACATTGCTCTTCTTTTTCCTTTAAAAAAAAAAAAAAAAACTAAATAAATAACGCTGCCATCCCTTCCCCTCCTCAAACCTACGAATTCTCCAACTAACTGTATTCTATAGATTCAAGTGCCTTTCTTCAGCTTTTGAAATACTACAACTGTTTGTTCATAGATGAGCTTCTCTTCACCTGAGCAGCCTGGGAATGCTTGTTGTAACAGTCCTTCTAGGTAATGCTTGTCTCTGACCCAAACCCAAAAAAACAGATATATAAACGCATTTGGCAGAGGTGTCTGACCACATTTAGGCTGGGCCTGTGATTTTTCTCTGTCTAACCAGGGCCTGTAGCCACATGAGACTAAAAATTTAGCTTCACATAACCTTTTTAAGAATCCTTTATAGGAAAGCAAAGCCCTGTGACCATCAGCCCATGAGACTTTACGGACTTAAAAGCATCTACAACTGAAAAAAAAACCACAAACAAACAGAAACAACCCATCAAAAACCAGAAAGTATGAGCCAGACAGCATTATTTCAAGCTCGTTTTTCTTTTGTGCTTAAGATCCCAGAGGAGTTACAAGCTCTCAGGAAACAGCCAGAAAAAAAAAAAAATCTGCAGTTTCAATTGTAACCACCACTTTGTTTTTTTGTCATGACTCTTTTGCTGCAAGTATATTATTTTCCACAGCTTTTTGGTAGGGTAAAGTGTACCTATGTCGGTGCAAAATCAGCCTTTTTTTTTGGAAACTGAATTTAGTGTGGGCTGCAGGGTGTTGCACCAAGGCATGTAAGATGCAGTCACACGTCATCTGCACTGACAGCTGGACCCTCCAGAAACACAGGATGAGCCATCAGCTGTTTATGCCACTGAACACCTCAGTGGATTGCAGGCTGCAGGTGGCTCAGCCTTTCCTGCAAGCAAACAGCTGAGGAAACGATGCAAGCTGCTTTCTCCTTTCTGCTCCCTAACTGGAGTCAGTACAAACAGGGAGTCTAGCCCTGGTGAGAGAAAACTGCTGGCAACACCAGCCAGCCACCTGAAAGGCTTCTGTAGGAATGGGATCAGATCTCTCTCCTTCGTTGTAACAACTAAGACAATTAAGTGCATTAGGTCCACCTGCTGTGCCTATGGTAGGGATGGGATGAATAGCAAGCTGAGTTGTTCCCTCTGTGATTTGCTCTGAGAATCTGCTGCTGCAGCACAGTGACTCCACGCTGCTCCTGCTGCAGGTTATAGCTCCATGCCACAGTGTAGCCTCTATTCCCTGCCAGTTATCCCTCTATCTCCTATTGAGTTGAAAACGCAACACAAGTTTTGCTCAGCAGCCAGCCGTAAGCTCAATCTAACTTCAAAAAATAAATTAGAAGTATTTAAGCCTCATAAATCACCATCAGCTAATGCGTATTAGAGAATCAGAACACCGCAAGTAGATAGCTGCAGCAGAACATCTTTTGTTTCATTTCTAATTTAGAACCACGATTATTTATTAGCTCTGCTGATATGACTTGAATGATTCCAAGCTGCTACACCAATCTATGAGGAAAATCTGCTCTTCTGTAGTATTGAAAGTACTGTAGCAAAGCCAAAGGGGCTGGAGGATCCACAGGCTGAGGCAAGTGAAAAAAATATATCTAATTGCAGGAAAAAAAAATGCAGAGGGGAAAAGATGTGACTGTTTTCCATTTAAACACCATATACATGGTGTTTATATACCTGTATATACTGTGTATATACTCAAGCTGGGAAAGCACAGCTGATCCATTCTGTCACCTGTGTCCCCCATAGCTGGTGAGGATCTGGTAATTGCAGTGCAGGCTGCCAGCACTGCCTGACAGTCCCTGCAGCACCCAGGTTACATGGCTGGCTTGATTAACATCAAGCATGAGGCTATTCCCATAAGTAAGGGCTGATCCTATAAACCGTGATTTTTCTTATGCATACCCAGCAACAATGTATATATGAACTCACCAGTCATTTGGGAGCAGAAACTAGAGAAAGTACAGATATTCAATAATAGCAGACGAACCAATTGAGTGTTCCCTCAAAGGAAGGGGATGTGTCCTTGAGCAGCAACCTGTAGATTTGAGATTTAGCTTTGTTTCTTGAAACAAATCAGTTTTTTTCAGGTGAATTGAGACATACATGGGAGGCAGATCTCGTTTAAGTAGCACTGATATTTTAAGTGCTGTCTCCAGTGCCAGTCACGCACCTGTGTCTTCTGAGCTTCATCCTCTCTCCTGGCTGTACTGCTTCGATGATGTCAGTACAGAGCTCCTTCCACACATTGCTCCACCATTGTGGTCAGTAAGAGTTTTTCGGCATGGCACTTAATTCGGAGTTCAACGCCTCCATCTGATACACAGTGGATATAGCAGACAGGTTCAAGAAAGCCTCTCCAGCATTAACTCTCGAGCAATCACCATGCAGTAAAGCGGATTGTTTCCCTAACGCAGTGCTGATGTTTGCTTTGTAGCTATGTGCAGTATTAATGGCTATGAAGACTCTCCTGAAGCACATGCCTTCAACGACCACAGCATGATGGATAATTAAAAGCACTCCAGTGCAGATTAGTTTGATTTAGTGTGGTGAGCCTGCACTTCTCTTACAATAAAGCCATGTAGGAGTCAATCCTAAAGCAAGTTAAACAAACCATATGCAAAAGTAGGCTAAGGCAACACAAGGACCAGGTGGCTCAGAGCTTGCCATGGGGATGGGGTGGAGGAGGCACGGCGGCCATAGTTGTTTTGCCACCTGTGTTCCATGCCAGCAATCTGCAGTCCCATGCAGCCACTGTTCTGCCTGCTCACTGAGCCAGGCTGGCTCTGGGGACAAACAGCCAAGGAGGTGAGCTCACGTACTGCGTGGAACCTGAGTGAGTGAAGCAGCGTGCCACCCTGGGTTATCTGCGTTAACAACAGGCAGTGGGGTTTAAAACATCATTGATGTCTGAACGTGTGGAACGGCAGCTACATGCATCCTGCAGGATGTGTTCAAACACTGCAAATCCTTTACACAGAGATTATGTAAACAAGGCAAGCTCGGTGCCGACACGGGAGGTCTGGGATGGAACTGCCCGTTGCACAAACTCGCAGCAGTTACTGGGAACAGCAGCTGCTACCCGTACCCCACCATTTTTTGGGGGGTCCATCCTCTGGGGAGCGCAGCGTTCCATCCGAAGTCGCCCTACAACGCCTCACGCGAGCCGTACTGTAGCCGGAGGGTTGACATTCGCAGCGGGCAAAGAGTTAATTTCTTTCCAGCCGAGGCTGGAAGTGGAGGACTGCAGTAAACGAGGCAGAAGAAGCGCTCCCCGCGTCCCTTCCAGCCCACGGAACGGCCCCGGGGCGCTCTCCTTGAGGCGGGGCAGCGAACCGGGCCCGGGGGGGGACTCGGCTCGGCGGCGCCGCGGGGTCAGGGCGGGGAAATCCCCAGGAACCCCCCCCGCGGCCCCCGCGCGGGGAGACACCGCGTGAGTCACCGGGACCCTCCCCCCGCGCTGCCGGCCGCCTCTATCGCGGCGTCGGCGCTGTCAGCTGGCGGCAGCACCGCTCCTCGCTGCCCGCGCAGCCCGGCCGTGAGGATGGAGGGACGCGGACCGCACCTCGAGGGGCTCCGAGCGGCGGCCACGCTCCCTCGGGCCGCGGGCGAGAGCTGCCGGAGGGCGGCGTGAGGCGGCCGAGCCGCCCCGGGTGCCTTCCCCGCCCCGCGCGGGGAATGAGAGGCGGCGGCGGCAGCGGCGCGGGGCTGCCGGAGTCCGCCGGGACGCACCATGCGGGAGCTGGCGATCGAGATCGGCATACGGGTGCTGCTCTTCGGGGTCTTCGTGTGAGTAGCTGCCGGGTAGCGGGAACGGGTAACGGCGCCAGCGGGCACCTCCCGTAGCGCCTCAACTTTCCTTCCTCGCAGCCGGGAGGCGGAGGGGACGGAGGGGGCGAGGGGTCGGCAGCCCCTCAGCGCCGGGTGACGGCCGTGGATGGAGAGCTGCCCCCCGCTCTCTCGGGAGCCCTGGGTGAGGGGAGATGCCGCTGTGCCCCTCTAAAAAGTGAGAGGGAGCGCTGTGTTTGGGGGGGATGGATTAGTCCCTAGGGGTGTGGGAGCACTTCTGACCCGGGAGCTCGCTGATGAGCGGCAGGATGTTTTTGGAGAACGATGTTCCTAACGCTTTGTGGGAGAAGCGTGCAAAAATCAGCCAACCCACCAAAAACCAAAACCAAACAACAAAAAAAAACCAACTCCTAAACTCTCAAACCTACTACTGCTGTCGTTTTGACGATTATAGCTGCAATAACGTCTCAGCACTGGCTTGCCCCGGGCAGGCTCCCGTCGTGGAGAGCCGCTGCCTGGAGCCGAGTGAGGTTTGTGTGTAGGGGGCTGGAAAGGCACTGCCGCACACTGGTACGTGGGAAGGAAAGTCATGACAATCTGCTTGCTAGAAGAGCAGAAAGCAGTTGCGTGTTATTTTGCTCCCTTCCCTTTCAGAGCTGTACCCATTTCTTTTTCTTCATGCGTTGGAGCAATGAGAAGTTCTGTTCTTCATTTAAGTTGGCTTGATGTTGAAAGATGAATATCCTCAACCTTTGTGGTCTCTCTGAAGTGTCACACAAGCTGGATCAGGTTCTGCTGCTGCTTGTTTGCCTGCTTAGCAGCAGGTTCAGTTTGTCACAGATGCAGCAATAGTGGGGCATCTATTAAAGCGCGGCACTGATTTACAGCTGCGATGCTGATGTGCTTTGATCTGACTCCTTTCTGTGTCTCATGGTTAATGAATAACTTGCCCAATTCACTGGTAGTTGAATTTTTCCTCCTTGCTCGTTTCTCTCAAATGTTCATTTGCATCAGTATATTTACCATGTGTCTAATCAGTGTCATCCTCTTCCTTCTACGAAAGACTTTGATGCTTTCAAAAACCCGAGAGGTGCCTTTGATACCTTTCGATTCAGTTGCATCTTTACCTTAAAAGTAGCCCTGCTCCTTTCAACAGAACTCTAATCTGGAATGCATGAGATTACAGGATGAGAGCGGACCTCAGGATCCATTGCTGCGTCAGGATTGTACCTTTTGCATGTGTAATCCAGCACCTGCACCATCCAGTATGACACTTACTGATATAGCTTATTACTGCATACCTAAATCATGCCCCACTGTAATCATAATTTCTTGCTTGTTTCCCTTCAGTCCTTGATTCCTCTCTGAAGGATTTCGTACTTTTTGCTGTTCTTCATGCAGTTGTTTTAAAATTAACGGAATGGGTGGCTGATGGAAATGCTTTTGGTGGAGTCACCGCAGTGCCAAGTGGCTAATGCCTGCAGAAGCAGTTGTCATGTTGTTTCGTGGCTCAGCTCCTGCCTTCTTGGAATTCTGCGGAATAATTTAGATGTTGTAATAGGTCATTAAGAGCATTAATTGACATCTAAAGCTAAACATTCACATCAGGGTTGGCATTTAGTTTCATGAATAACAGCGCTTTATTTGTTGGTAATGGTTGCAAGAATATAAAATCTAAGTAAACAAAACCAATGGGTTTTATAGTGAAACAATCTTAACCCCAAGTGCATGTTTTTTGCTGTTGAAATTGCTACTGCTATTCGGTAATTTCCTCAGTTTTTCAAAGAGGCACTTATCCTTTGAAACCCCTTTGTGTTTGTTGTTTTCTGTGGCTTTCTAGACAACAAGAGCATGCATTTTTATGGAGTTCTGAGTTCACTGAAATATCTTTTCAAGAACGAACAATTACAGATGAAGCTGGAAGCCCTGGGACTGGAACCCAGGCAACAGCAGTGTAAGCTCTGCTGCAGAAACTGTTTCTAGGAATGAAAAGGCTGCAAGGTTCTGTCCTCTCTTGGAAAGGACTGCCGTTAGTATCAGTGCGTTGAGGCCAGGTCTGAGATGCTAACGGCAGCATTGATGTTTGTTGACCAGGAATTGGGCTGAAGGGAATTAGTTCATCCTGAGAAGATGTTGATCACTTTGGTCACTGCAAACCAGTGTTGGAAGTTTGAGCTTGAAGAGAATGGTTCCATAGATGCGGGGCAGTCATGTAAGCCTTCCCAGATGTCTCTAGTTTCAACTTACTAATATAACTCAGAATGATACACTGGCATATTTTGTACCATAAAAAGGAAAAGGTGCATATTACATGTTACAGATTTACTTAGTGATAAATGAAATTTCTTAAAAATTGAGGTGTCAAAACTTGTGTTGATTGTTGAAATTGAATATATTGCCAGTTTGAATGTATTTTTCGGGAACAACAGCCACAGTTTCTATACTCAAGACTGGCAACTTTTTTTCTTTCCCCAGTAGCTAAAATTATCAACTTTACTCATTCCACTTGAAGGCAGAAAAAAACCAATACTTTTTATTTATGTTCTCTTCTGTCACGGGAATGTACAGCATTACAAGTTATGCACATTTTTGGTGGTTGTGTATTTGGGTGAGTTCAGCAGGCTCCCAGTAAAGCTAATCATAACAACTGACTCATTTCTAGACATCGTGTTCTTAACAATTGTGAAGTGTTCACTGATCAATTAAAGATCGGCTTAGGTATTGAAATTAAGTAGCTTAAGCTTCTGTGCATTAAAAGAGATCTGTACTGAAGGGCATTTTATCCCTCAGGATTTACTACTGTTGAAGAAGAGATTAGTTAGGAGGGATTTATTTGAGGACCTCCAGCTGCCTAAAATTCAGGAGTGGAATTTAAAAACAACTGGTTGCAGTCAAAAATGTACTTGATGCTCCCTTGGCTGGGAGAGTAACTGGATGTTCTTTGAGTACCCTCCAGCAAAGCCGCTCTCCAGCCATAAGTCACAGACTGCAGAGAGATCAGCAATATTTCTGTTCCGCCCTACAGCTTTTCCTACTTCCTCAAGATGAGCAAATTCATATTTAGTTCCCAAGATACTCAGCCTTGCACCTTTTGACTGAACTGAACTGTTCCTAATGAGCGTAGATGGTGGGCTGTGTTCTGGACAGAGAAAGTCCTCGCAGTGTAATTTGACCCGTTATTACATTATGCAGTGTCACACGTTTTTCAATTAGGCTTTAATCAATTATAGTTTCATATTTTTGTTTTAGATTGTTATTTGTTCAGAAGTGTATGTGAGTATGTAACTGGATTTTTGAGATTTTTTTCATGTAAGGCATCAGAAATAGAAACGGTCTATTTACAATAACAACTGTGACAAATACTGTGTCAACTGTATTTATAGAAAAAAACCACACACCAGTTTGAAGAGTGATATGTATCTTGCATCCCTGTTTTCTTCATTTTGTACTTACTCCTATGACTTGGAGCACTTTATGATGCCTAACTAATGCTAAACCACATTACATGTGATTAGTTTTTCTGTTCCATGCAGATGGTGGCATTGCAGCTTATTGAATGTCTGATGAAAGCAAACTGTTTTGACTGACTTGTTCTTATTAAGGCAACTGAAGAAAATATTTGTGAGCCGGCCTGGTGTTTTAAGTAGGAGTGATGTCCTTAAAATGGTATTTATCCGTTCTAAAAATAAGAAATACATTGAGTGGTAGCTCTGAGTGAGCCTGGAATTGCCAGTAAAGCAATTCTGTTTCAGCTGTTCGCTTTTAGTTATCTTTTACAAGGAAAACTTTTTCAGCCATTTCAAGACCACGGTGTTGTCCTAACAGGAAGATAAAAGAATTTATGTGTCTTGTGGTGTATTTAGTGCAGTGACTTTTAGTGTCAACAGCATATTGCTTATGTTTCATGAGCTGTCTAAATGATGAAAAAGACAGTCTTCCAAGGACTGCTTCATCAAACCTTGAGCTCTTCAGTGAGTGTGATGTGATTAAAATATAAATGTCATTCAGAGTAATTGGATATCTCCCCTACAGCACAGTTTCATTAATAGTCTCCCTTGGGGCAAAGTGTTTATCTGCAGGCTGATACGCGTATGCTTTACACACACGTGAGTGTACAGTGTTAACTGACGTCTTTTGCGTGCCTGCTTTGTTCAGACTCTGGCTTAAGTAAATGCAAACTGATTCAGTGTATATTGCATCTCTTAAAAATGTACGGTATTATGGCTTTAATTGAGTTATGGATATGCGTGAAGGGCTTTAGGCTGGGAGGCGCTTTCAAGTTGCTTTCTTTGTCATGGGTGGGGATCTGGATAAGTTGCCTTCAGAAATGACACTGTGTATTGTCTTGTTAACACAGACGGAAAATCAATTAGCTGAGGCAATTCCACAGTGCTGTGGTTCTGCTTTCCTGTTTTCTTGCAGTTTGAGTTTGCCTCTTCTCTGTAATATCCCTTGGGTTTTGGAGGATAGACAGAGCTGGGACTGCTGAGCACCTGGAGAGCTGCAGGTAACATAAGCAGAATGGTACCGAGAAGCAAAACACCAGGCTGTGACATCAAGACATTTCCACATGTTGACACAAACTGCACAAATCAGTTGGACCAAGACTGCAAAGGATGCAAGGCGGGGATCTATAGCTGACCATTTCAAAGAGAAGTTGGTATTTGGCCACATGAGCTTGTTAGCCTGTTCATGTCCTATTTTCTTGACCTTAAGCGTTCACTTGCTTTAGAACCTGGTTTTTGATCTCAAGTCGTGGACTTAACTTTTCTGTATGCTAATATCTCATCTGTGAAGGGAGAATAATACTTCTTCTGACCCTTGGTTCATTTAGATGATACATTCTTTATTAAAATGCATGTGGACAGTAGCCAGACCCACTGAACAGTGGATTTTCTTGGAGCTTTTTCAGTGTTGGTTTCACAAATAGTAATGATAATAGGAAGTGAGAGTGTCCACGCGCTTGATTGCTGCCTGTTTAGAAATAGGCACTCTATTGTAAACCATAATTGAGATCATGCAAAAATGGGGGAATCAGTAGCCCAGGCTGAGCTCTCCTTCACTGAGCAGGGTTAATGCAAAGTTAAGGGAGAGACTTGCTTTAAAAAAAGACCTTAGCCTCTCTGGTGCCTTCGATCTGAGAGTATATATCAAAGGTTGCACATGGAGCTTCAGAGGCTGCATATGGAGCTCGAGCAGCGAGCAACAGGCTTGTTCTGTGCTCGGCAGAGTCTGGGATACCTTTGAAGCAATGGAAGAATTAGAATACCATGGAGCTTCTCTAACTCACTGATACACCACAAAGTAACCTGATTTTTTTTTTTTTTTAAACTTCTCTCAGCTATGTCTCCTTGAGAGGTTACTGTAAAACAAAACTTCTTAAGTGCCCATTGTGCCTAGTGTAATACAGAGCGCACAACGCAATGACTGTGTGCCTGTCCTAATATAGATGAAATATCACCAAGCTAACAGAGACAATTGCAGTTTGGTCCTCACAGAGCTGAAGCTTCTGTTTGCATTGTTTTCTTATTTCATTTATTGAAGCTAGGGTAGTATTTCACTGGCTTTGGTTAAAAAAAGTTATTCAGGAAAAAGCTGCACCTATAAGGTGTTTGTTTTTTTGGCTTTTTTGTGTGTGTGTGCAGGCTTCCGTCTGTTCATAAGATAAACAAAAATCTACAAAAGAGTCTCCATAATTTTAGATTGATTATGTCAGTAAGTTTATTTTATTTTATTTTAAGCTCATCTTACCTGCGTTCCTGGGAACAAAATGAGATTTAATGTTACGAATTCTGATTTTCCTGTGAAGAGGACAGGGTTCACAGTTCTGTCCATAGCTAAACTCGCACATGAATCCATGCTGAAAAAGGGTATTTTCTTAAATGCCAAAGCATCTGCTCCAGATTTTTGAGGAGTAAATGGTGACTGTGTCTCTTCACGCTGAATCCTATGTACTCATTGGCTTTGGCGCTTTGCTCTCAGCCTTAGTTGAGGATTTTTTATAGCTAGAATTTTACTAAGACTGACATGGTTTCTGTAAGGGAAAGTTTTCTTAAAAAATTGAATTTTATACTTTGACCTAAACACAGTCAAGCTGTGCTTTCTATGAAAGCCTTTGCTGTAAGAAATAGAGATGTGCCGCAGTCTTGTTGCTGAGTGTGTGCTTGTGCCTAGCTCTTGGCATGGTAACTCCAAATCTTTGGTCTCCAAATCTAGTGATGACTTTGAAAAGCCAGTGCTCAGAAGTAGTTGGCAGAATCATTGACACTGAGAGTGGATTAAAGACTAGATTTAGTGTATTTCCTGTGGTTTTTCTCTTCCTATAGTGAATACTGATACTGAACAGGAGATGTTTTGAGTACAATATCTGTATTGGCAAGGACTGATTGATGCAAAGAAAGTAAAGACAACCTATGCATCCTTTTTAAAATATTGGTTGTGATCAGCCAAGGAACATCAGGGATTTACCTCTTGAATGATTAAAGAAAGCTTCAGTGGTTTCTGCATCAGAATAAAGGCTTTACGTATGATCCCATTGGACTGTCCTCACAGAATAAACAAAATTGTCATCAAATGTGGCATTTGAAATAAACTTTTCATAATTTCTCATCTTTTTAAGGTTTTTTAATTCATGTTTTTCCTTCTCCCTGTAAATTTGAGATCATTGTGTTCAGTCGTTACCATGCAAGAAACTCTATGACTGATCTATGTGATTCTGAAGAAAACCAGATCAGGAACATTGTGTAGTTGTAAACTAGATTGCTGCAGTCCCTGTGCACTGTATTAGTTTATTTTTCTGCATTACAAAGTAGTTTTGTCTTTTACTACTGCTAAATATGTTCCTAGTTAAAATGCCACTGACTTTTAATTAAAATTGCACATGGCCAAGATGGAATAAGTGTAATGTTGGGTGGTTTTTCTTGTTGTTGGTGAGGTTTTTCATGTTTTGTTTGTTTGGCTGATGTAAACCATCCCTGAATGCGCTTAAAAGCCGTCTGGATGTGGTGCTCAGGGACATGATTTAGCGGTGGGTTGTTAGAGTTAGGGTAGTATGGTTAGGCTGTGGTTGGATTTGATGATCTTGAAGGTCTTTTTCAACCTGAGCAATTCTATGATTAAGGTAACTCATGCAAGTAAATTTCAAAGAATCAGGGAGGATTGAAATGATAAGAGGGTATAGAAAACCATTTCTTGGCTGGAGGTGGGTGGGCAAAAGGTGGAAATAGTTGAGCTGTTGAGTCTAGAAATGACAGTAATTTCCTCCTTTAAGTGGCTGCTGTAGAGATATATAAAGAGAGCAAACTGCTTTTTGTGTCCTTTGGGAACTGTAGAGGAAGGAATGAAGCAAGGGAAACTTAGGCGGAGTGTGGGGAAGTACGACCCAATTCTAAGGACATCTGAGCGCCAGGATGGATTGCCTGAGGCATTTGTGGGATCTCCACCACTGGAAATTTTTAAAAGCAAGTTATTCTAAAATATATCAGTTTTTTTTTTTTTATCTGAAGTTGAAGCTACATTACTGGGGGGAGATGGACTCAGTGGCCATGTAAGCTGACATGAAGTGACTTAGCGGACTGTGACTTGTACTGCCTGGGCGTCTGTCTCAGCATGTGGGAGAAGTTGAGACATTAAAGCAACATTTCACATTTGGCTCATGCTGATAGGCAGAGAAGGGAATGGTATTACTAATCCCAAGTTACTCGGAGAATACTTCAGCCAAGATAGAGCAGAAGCTGATGATCCCGTATGGCTGGAGGGCATTGCGATATCAGATACCTTATTCTAAAGATTCTGCATTGATAAGAGCGTGAAGAAAATGAGATCTTAGAATACATGAAATATTTCGCCATGCAATCGTGCATTTCAGCATTTTACTGTATTTTGAGTAAGATGTTCTACTGCTGTCCTCAGAATTGATAACAGAGGTGTAACTGTCGGCTCAGAAATATTTCGGCTTTGAAGGATTTGTGGCACCCTGCCAAGTATTGTGAAACCTTACAAATTGAAAACAGCATGGAGAACATCATTTGATATCAAGTGTTATATTTTCATTAGCTGCTAATTTTCCCTAATGGGAGAACAGATCTAAAAGCCTGACTGTACTCTCATGGCCAACACAGAAGCCATTAATAATTCTATTCCTCTAGTGTCCAAGGTGCTTTATAGGAGCGTAGCTCTTGCTATCGGACATCAGTAATTATCACAAAATGCTAAAAGTGATGTTCATATTCCCTGTTAATATATCTTTTTTATCATTAATAACGCTTGTCTCTGGAACATGTAATTATTCACACAAGTGTTTTTGGAGTGAGTGATTTTACTATAGTTGGATTTGATTTTGATTTTGAATATAGTTAGGCAGGTCTTTCTTTTCCCCTCGGACAATAATGAAGTCACTGCATAAAGCAACTTGAAAGGGAAAACTGGAACAAAATGATTTGTAAATTCATATTAAATTTAGTGAATATCTTGGCCCAGAAAGTGCCTCTTAATTATACTGAAGTGTTTCATTTTAGAATTTTCATTTTTATAAGTATTTTTTTATTAAGATTAAAATGAGCTTGATAGATTCCCAAACAAAAAAGCCTTTTTTGGTTAAAATGATATGTTCCTGCTTGACGAAGAATGAATGATTACATTGCACATAAAGAAACTCTTGATTGAGCCTTCTAGATTTATTCATGGTATTTCTTCCCTCTCTCACTCACTAAGCATCTTCTGAGCTTTTGATCCAAGAAAGCTATCTGAGGATGGCACTCAGCTCCAGTAGTGGACTGCTTGTTCATCGTAACTTTTCTTCAACTTGTACCAGCTGTTGTGGCTTATGCTTTTTGAGGCATGATGTGGATAGGCTTCACTGCCATATGGGTCTTCCTTCAAGATTGTAGGAATTGTAGGAATTCCACCTATTGTAGAATCATCAAATGGTTTGAGTTGGGAGGAATCCATAATGGCCATCTGGTCCAACCACAGCGAACAGAGAAATCTCCTACTCCATCAGGTGCTCAGAACTAGGTCCATCTTGACCTCGAATGTCTCCAGGGACAGGGCATCCACCACCTCTCTGGGCAGCATGTTCTAGTGCTTCTCTACCTTTACCCTTTAAAAAAACACCTTTTTTCTTATATCTGGTGTAAATTTCCCCTCTTTCGGTTTGAAACCATTTTCCGTTGTCCTATCATAACAGACCTTGCTAAAGAGTCTGTGTCCTTCTTTCTTACAGATCCTGCTTAGGTACTGACAGGCCACTCTCAGGTCTACCCGGAGCCTTCTCCAGAATGAACAGCCCCAGCTCTCAGCCTGTCCTTGCAGGGAGTTGTTGCATCCATTGGATAATCATTGTGGCCCTCCTCTGGCCTTGCCCTTGATAAAGCCATGCTGGTTATCTTGTATCACCTCCCTGCCTTCCATGTGCCTTAGCATAGCTTCCAGGAGGATCTGTTCCATGATTTTCCCTGGCATGGAGATGAGGCTAATGGGTCGGTAGTTCTCTAGGTTTTCCTTTCTACCCTTCTTAAAAATGCGTGTGACATTACCTTTTTTTCAGTCACCAGGGAGTTCATCTGACTGCCATGGCTTTTCAAATATCATCGAGAATGGATTGATGAGCACATCAGCCAGTTCCCTCCTGAGTTTAAGGGGAAGAGCAGTGCTTACTGGCTATGATACAAATCACAAAGATGCATATGATAAACGTGTTCTAGACTAAAAATAAGCCTAGAGTCAATAGGAGAGGGGTGCACAGGTATGAAAACAGGAGAAACTTTATCAGGCTACTCAGCACTATCAAATTGCTGTAACATTAGGATAATTGTCCAAGGAACTGCTGAGAGTTGTTTGGCTAAAAAAGCATTTGAGATAATAAAAATCAATCATTAAAATGCACGGAAAGCAGAATTTTGACCATCTGCAGTTTATTTTGATTCATTATTCAGATACTTGCTTGGGTGATTTTAACCTGTAATATGAATTCTACTCTTCCATTATTTACAGCAGTGTACCTCTGCAGGCTTTGTGACTTCTGCTGGCTATGTCAGTGTTTGAGCTACTGAAGGTTTTCTTTCTCTCTTCCCTTCTCCCCAAAAACACACGCAAACACATATGACTTTTGTGAATAGCTTTTGTAATAGAATATACCTAATAAAAATAGAGTACAGAGGGAACAGTTGGCACTATAAATTGTGCTTTTATTAACAAAAATGATGGATAAGCAAAGAAAAGAGTATGCAATGGTTTTCACTTTGGTGTCTATACCACTCTAAGGCTGTATCACTGTTGATTGTTTCTATTGTAAGTTGCAGTACTGCAGCTCTTCTGCATCAACTTTAGTATTTGACAGTAAGGAGAAGCTTTTACTGGCTTGCCTTGTGCTTGATCTGCATCGCTGTTGCTGTGTGAGCAGGGATCACAAGAACTGAATGGCTTTTTTGCCTCAAGCCGCTAAATGCTAGATCTTTTTTTTCAGAGCTTTTTTCTTTTTGTTTCTTTTTCTTTTTTTTTTTTTTCAGATTATGCTGAACAGGAAGGAAAAGAGGCAAAGATCACTTTCCATGTTATGTGAAAGAAAATGTTTAAAATATAAAAACAGCCTAAATATGACAATGTGACTCATTTTACAGTGCTTTCTTCCTGTTTCAGTATAATCGCTTGTCTCCTGCTCTTCTGTTCAAAGCTGCAATGCAGCATGACTGGGTATGCCCAGTTTCATTTACTGTGCTCATTTGCGAATATTCCACTTCTCTAAGGAAGAAATGATGGCGAAAAGGTTGTATCTAGGCTGGTTAAGCATTTTAACTTCCAGGTACCCAACTCTTTCCCTGTGCATGGAAGTTTTCCAGACTTAATTTCTTCATTCTGGCAATAATGAAGTTCAGCTGTGTTTAGGGCTAAACATGTAGGTAGCACATGAACAAGGAGAGTGTCGAGACTGGAAGCTCTTGGATTCTTTAGGGGCAGAAGAACATCTGCTGACTTCTTGTGTTGTTCATATGTGTTGGGGTAATTCTTTCTCTTCCCTTCTGGGTTTAGTGTGCCTGAGATAATGTCACAGGAAGGAAATGTCAAGAGGTAGTTCAAATGCCGTGGTAGAGAAAACAGTAGAGGTATGATTTAGGGACTAAGGAAATAGACATCAGATTCTTATTCTCTAGGCTATTCTCTTTTCAGTGTTGTGGCTCACTATTTCATATTAAGTATTCTAACAGCATTTACATATCATTTATATATTGTCTCCTAAACAGCAAGACTCCTGTCATTTAATTCATATTATTCCTTGAATTTGGGCTAAGCTTGGAAGGAAAAATTTGAGCAGAAGTGTTGGGTCTGGTTTTAATCCATTTCTTCCTTACATTCAGTTTGGGTACATGTAGCTCAAGTCGCTTGCTGCAGCAGACTTGGGCCTAATCCCAGGCACAGCTGGTGAAGCCTGAGTGAACACGGCTTCAAATAGCACATCAGAGAAGGGCCCAGGGGCTCAAAAATATTTGGAAACTCCGTTATCTAGTTAGGCACATTGTTGAAGAGCTCATCTCACATTGTAGTTGGTTTTGTTGGCAAAATTATAGAGAAATTTGCTTTGACTGGAGTGCCATGCTAGCTGCAAAGAGAACAGAAAGCAGGATGACCATCCAGTGCTGGAAGAAGGTAGCACCCAGACATGTATCTTTTAAATCAGTGGATATATGAAGCAAATCTGGAAACTGTGCTATGCCGGTATGACTAAAGAAAAATGCTGGAAACTCTTCCTTCAAGACATCTGGAAAATATGACAACCATGATTTTATATATCTATTATAATAACCTGTATCAGGATTTGTTTTAAATCCCTTCCTCAAAATGATTTCTCATATCTAGAGGGCTAATGTGGGCATATGTGCTAATTAAATGTAACATTGCAATTGCTAATTTAAAATATTCAGAAATCTTTTCCATCAGGTGATAGTGACTCATCCAAAGCCAAACCTACCCTTCAGAAAATATCCTCTACTTGCCATTGTCGTTTAATAAAAACAAGATGTAAAATGCTTTTTAAATTATTATTTTTAAATTTTTTCTTTCACCTAATTTTACTGGATTAATGTCTGCCCATTTTCCTCCTTATTCCTGCAATTCTGTTCTTATGTGCTTTCTAATTTAATGCTTCTGCTGATTTCCATTAATTGTGGGCAAGTCTTGCTAATTTTTGTTCTGTTTCAAATGCCTCACTTGAGACATACTGTTTTTAGGAATGTTATTAGACTGACATTGTTCTTCATTTGGGATATCTGTGAGAGTATTAGGACTGCAAATCATTGTTTTGCTAGGAGTAGAAGTAGTAAAGACAGTTTCTTGGGTAGGAAAAGATCACCCATTGACTAGACAAGTGCCTCAGGAGGAGACATTTGCTAACCTTAATAGCATCTATTCTAATCTACAAATTAAGCTGCTAAAATAAAGGATAAAAGGTATGCAGTGTTTGGAGACAGTCAAGGTCAGCCCTGGATGGGGCTCTGAGCACCTGGTGGAGCTGTGGGTGTCCCTGTTCATTGCAGGGCTGTTGGACCAGATGGCCTTTAAAGGTCCCTTCCAACTCTAACGATTCTGTGTTACACTAGTTATATTCATTTTCTGACAATACTCTGTGGATGCTAGCTTACAAACAAATAGAGGGTTTCTGCAAGTATAGGGAGGCAACAGATCCTCCCATTTCTGTAGGAACAAAAACTGCCACTGAATTATCTTTGTATGGCATTTCTGGTGCATATTATCTACCCTGCATCCTCCAGGACATTCAAACCCAATAAAGCTCCATATTAGGATTACAGATTGTTAATCAAAAGCGACAGGTGCATACGCTGCATGACCTTGTATTGGGAAGTACATAACTTAGTTTTTTAGTGCTCAAAAAGGTAGAGATAAAACTTCTCTTTTATTGTTACAGCTGCTTCTATATCTCTCCTCAGTGCAAGTGTAAATTGCTTAAATTGGCTTAGTGCAGTAACAATATGATGGGTAAAATAACAGGTTTCCATCAAAGTTTATGAAGAATCAATAAAAACATTAATTTCTTTTCCCAAGTATATATAGTCATATATGTAAGCAGCAGTATTTGATTTTGCTCTCCAGCCACAGACCATTGCAAGCTTTTAATATTTTCTCTTTCTTTGGAAGAGTTCACTAAAAAGTTTTAATTTGTCTTTAATACTATAGAGAAGAAACAAGAGTAGATTTTCTTATGGTTTGAGAATAAGTTATTCTCAGTTTTTTCTTTTCTTTTTTTTTTTGAAAATAACAAGTTATAAATGCTTTTCCAGCTGCTAGTGTGTGTCAGGTAAGAGCAGATCAAATAAAATCTCAGGTTCAGATGTGAGCAGACAATGTGCAAAAGCAGCATTCAGAGTGATGCACCCAATTGGTGTAAACTCTGCTTTCTGTTCAGCCTAGGTCACTTGCTTGAAATCCCTAAAGCTTTTGTGCCCTACGCTGTGTTCTAATTCATGGCACTTCTTTAACAGCTTTGGGGCTGCAAATCAGTTGTGTGAGAATGTTTCACTGAGTTACGTATTGTGCATATGCTGCTGTAATTAGGAGAAGCTGTACAGAGCCCTCCCAACTTCTGTCTTGCTGATGCTGCTTGCAACTGGGCAGCTTTAACATCAGGACAACTGACTGCACGATTTAACTTGGCAGGTACATGGTAAAAGCTTTTATTACTGGATCTGAGACCTGTTTTGGGGAATATTCAAAGAGAGAAACATCCATGAAAGAAAGTGCGTGATATGCCTCAAGTAGCACAATCATAGCTAATGTGTTTTGGTGGGAGGGGTGTTGGTGAGTTTGCTCAGAGTTTGGGGATGATGGTCACACCCAAATTTATTATCACAAGTGCTTGACAATGATTTGTAAGGGGAGTTCATGAACACCTGTGGCTTTGCTTCTCTGCTTGCTCAAATGAGGAAGAGTATATAAAAAAAAACATTTTAGGATCAGATCTGCTTGTCAGCAGATTATGCTTAGATAACTGGTCACCAGTTCTTTCCTGATATAAAAGACTGAGTACCACCATCACATGTTTGTTCTCTTCTGATGCTTTCTCATACCAACAATATAATCCTAATTGCCCATCTGTCCTGTTCTTGTTGGTAGATTTGGAATGTTCATACTCCAATATTTAAAGGTTTCTACCTTACCAGCTTTGCCAGTGCAGTACTGCTTATTGCTCTGCCTCTGTTCTTAGCGATGTCTAAGTGTCATTACTTTTTGGTTTCTTGCTGCTGAATGGCATGTGATGGAAGCTGCTATAGGTGGCATTTGAAGTGCCACAGTAAGGTGCTTTAGCAACAGTACTCTGCTGTTACGGGAGATGAAGAATGTGGTGGAAGCACAGGTCACAGGGTATTTATGCAGTGTTTGATTCATTCAGTACCAGTGAATTTTACCTTGATCAATCTGTGATGTGGTACTTGCATAGAAATTGCCTTACAAGGTAACATGTTGTTAAATGAAAATTTGGTTAATATAACTTGGAAGTGCTTGTGTCCTTAGAAAAGAAGTCAATTTTTATTTAGTGTAGTCTTTTAGGGGGTAAGCTGGGCTGCCCAAAGCAACTTCAGGCACTTGGGCATGTATTCTTCACTGAGGTTTTTCATTTTATTACCACTCTGTTTTCTCTTACTTTTCATTGAAAGTGACAGTAAAAGGCTGTTGAAGTTAATGGAAGTTCTTTATGCTTTCAGTGTATGCTGTCAGGCTGACCTGTTCAAAACTGTGCTTATTAAACTGTTAAAAATGCTGAGTAAATATGTAAATGCGCATAAAATGTAAGGACAAGAGGCTAATAGTATATTTTTATCTACTTATACAAAGGAAGCTTCCTAAGTTGCTTATCTGCTATGTATCATATCATTGAGTTTCTATTTTCAGCCATAACAGAAAAGGTCTAGAAACTAGCTTTCTTTATCCAAAGGCCACTTCCATTTCTAATAACATCTGATCATTTAAACAAGCTTGTGTTAGCTTATGAATAGTAATAGACAACTTTTGGTTAGAGTGAAGGAACATAAATCACTAAGTGTCAGGCAGCTTAGAAACTAGTACGTCCTCATAATTGTTTAATAGAGTACAAAGGGAATTGCCTGCAAGCTAGTGAAATCTTGTACCCAGTCGCCCATCCGCGAAGCTTCAAATAAAGAAGAGAATTGTTCTCATATGAATTTTGGTTATAAAAATTTAATTAGAAGCTGAGCTCTTTCTGAGGATGGAAAAAGTGATTTCTTTTGATGTAGTCAGTTTCCTTTCACTGTTTACTTTTAATTTCTGTATTGCTCACACAGACATAATATGCCAACTTCTATATCTACATTTTCCACCTTCAGTGTTGATTTTGAACTATTTTTTTACACAATTTCAGCATTTTTTGTTTGTTTGCATTGTTTCTGCATAATATTTGAATACTTTTCTTGGAAGACAATTGAGAACACAAGTAAGAGGGAAAAATGGATGCATAAAATCAAAATTTTACTAATCAAATTTAGTAGGCAATGGATAAAAAACTGCTATTACTAAGTAAAGTAATAATTATAATAATTATTACTGACATTGGGAGATTAGTTGGCATAATCAGAAAATCAGAGCTCAATTGGAATCAGATGTTATTTTTTACAATTTCATCTTTTTAGCACATGTATTCTTTTGCTTTTAAAGAAATTCAGTCTTACGATAGTATGTATTTTCAGGGTCATATCACGATTCGTATGAGAATGATGAAATGTGCTAAAATTGGAGAAACAAAAAATAACCAGTTTACCTTATTTTGTATTTTCTTACATAATTAGGACAGAAGAAGAAAGGACAAAGAGGAAAAAAAACCCCACATCTTTAACTCTCTTAGCATCTGCTCATAATGTCAAATGTAATCATGTCAAAATAATTAAATCTCTGGTCTAATGTGACACATTTTCTAAAAGTGCAGTGGTTCTTGGAAATACTGAGATCACCTTGAAGCATAAATGTTTATCTGTTGTTTATTCTTCACATTTTGAAGAAATGCTTTGAGGCCTAGATACATCAAAGGGCGTGTTTCTGCTTCAAGGCTTTCCATGGCATATCCATCAGCTCCAGTGCTCTGACATCTGCTTCAAAACACTCATCAGACCAGCAGATAGCTTGGAGAGTATGTCAGAAAAGATGCAACAATCTGAAAGTTGTAGTGATAGGATCGTAGAATCGTAGTTCAGATTGGAAGGGACTTTAAAAGTCGTCTGGTTCTAGTGTCCTTGCCATGGGCAGGGACACTTTCCACTGGATCAGATTGCTTAAAGCCCTGTGTATCCTGACCTTGAGTGCAGATGGGGTATCCACAGCTTCTTTGGGCAGCATGTGCCAGTGCCTCATCACCCTCCTAGTAAAGAATTTTTCTTATCTCTAATCTAAATCTATCTTCTTTTAGTTTAAAAACTTTTTTGCTTTCGTGTCCTGTCACTACACACCCTGGTAAGGAATGTCTCCTCGTCTTTCTTGTAGGCCCAATTTAAGTATTGGAATGCCTGTAAATAAATTCTCCTTCTCTTCTTTAGGCTAAATAACTCCAGTACCATCAGCCTGTCTTGGAAGGCTCTCCTGTCTTGGGACCTGCTGTAATAGATCGTTGTGTTGGGGGTCCCAGAACTGAATGCAGTGCTGCAGATGGGGACTCACAAGAGCGGAGCAGAGGCAGAGAATCACCTTCCTCACTCTCTGACCACTCTTCTTTTGAGGCAGCCCATGATACGATTGGCTTTCTGGGCTGCAAGTATGCACTACTGGCTTGTGTTGAGTATTTCATCGACCAGTACCTCCAAGTCCTTCTCTGCAGGGCAGCTTTCAATCCATTTATTACCCAGTGTGTACAGATGTTCGGGATTGCCTTTACTCAGTGCAGGATGTTGCACTTGGCCTTGCTGAACTTCACATGGTTTGCAGTGGTTTGCTCAAACTTGTCAAGGTCCTTTTGGATGGCATCTCTTCCCACTAAAGTGTTAAGTGCACCACAAACTTAGTACGTGCTGAAAGTATACTCAATCCTGCTGTCTGTGTCACCAATGAAGATATTAAATAGTACTGGTCCCGATACGGACCCCTGAGGGACATCACTCATCCCTGGTCTCTATCCAGACATTAAACTGTTGACCACAGCTCTTTGAATATGGCATCCAGCCAATTTCTCTTCGTCATACAATTTAGAGACAAAGTTGTTGTGTTGCACTGCATTAAAGGCCTCCCACCTTTTGAGGTAGATGACATCGCTTCCCCTTCCCTTGTCCGCCAGTGCTGTCACCGTCCCAGTTTGAAACATGCACTTTGTGTTTGATAACTGGTACATAATTTCTTCAGTGTAAAACATCTGCTACATGTGATGTTTCTAATTCTGCCATATTTTGCACACTTTTCCCACAAAAGTATAACAGGTTAACGGAACTTCTTTGAAGTTGTAGAATATCGACTTTTAAAAATCATTCTCCTATATTAATGAAGGTTTTAAAAAGCATTGATATAGAATGGGAGTGTATTATAAAGGTAATTAATGCATGCTATACCATAATTAATTTGAAGGAAAGTTTTGAATAATCATGAGTTCTGTTTTTTTATCATCATTTCCAGTTTATTAAAAAATTATCTTCAATTGTTATTTTCAGTTTTACAGAATTTTTGGATCCATTCCAGCGGGTTATCCAGCCAGAAGAGATCTGGCTGTATAAAAATCCTTTGGTGCAATCAGACAACATACCTACTCGTCTTATGTTTGTAAGTACTAAATTTGATGATCATTTGGTTGCTGTAAACTAAATCCACTACCGTTTGATAAGCAGTAAGAAACCTTTCAGAAGTATAGCTTGTGCCTTTAGTTCTAATGACCATTGTTTTCCAAACCAGGAATGTCCAAACTGGCAAAATGCAGTGAATTGTGGAGAGCTTCTAAAAAGCAGTAATACCAGATTGACAGAATTTAGGAATGTTGATTTTAAGATTAAGAATTAAACTGGTGTTAAGTCTAGAGATGCTAGAGAAACGATTAGCGAAGCTTTTAGAATTAGCTGGTTGTGTGACCTCACTAAACCTTGTTATTAGGTTAAGTGCTCTTATTGGGTTAAGTGCTAAAGTGGACATTTTTCAGGAAGGAGCATGGCAGTGTGGTCAAATCCTAGTATCCTTGTGTTTAAATGACTTCAGTGAAGCCAGGGTTTTGCTGTTCATGGAGTACCTGAATTCACAATTAATACAAATCAGATAGGTAATTTGCCTTTTTTTTTTAAAATTAAGCCTTAAGTTAAAGAATGTGTTAATTAAACATGGAACATCTTAAACATGCTTCCTGTTTACGAGGCAACAATATATTCTAGCTGTCTAAGACAGTGGTTGAAGGCCTGGTTTTAAGTTCATCAACTTATTTATATTGCACTAAGAATCAGCTCTATTAAGAACTTTTTCAGTCTAGAGGGCTGAACTATTATTATTTTTTCTGGAATGGAAGACACCTATTTAAAATAACAGCAACCAAAATAAAACATGAAATCATTGTGCTATCAAAAGAAAGACTCTGAGTTTAATCTTGCTGTTTTCTCTTAGCCTGAGTATTACCTTGCTACATGGTTTGTCTGATCTATGTTTGTAACTAAAGAGCTTATGGACCAATAGTGAATCATTGTACAGGAATTTTCTTTGGTGATGAAACTATTTTTGAAACTGGTTGGAGTGATCATTAGTCCTTCCTTTGTACACTAAGCAGTATCCACTGGTAAGCATAATTCTGGGATGCAAGTGTACCACATTTCCTTGTTACTGACTTCACACAGAGCCAGCTCTTGGTGTACTTTATGGCAGCTGGAACTTCCAGGGATCTCCATCAGTAACTTTTGTGAAATCTGTGTTCTTTCCTTCTGGCTCAGACCCCAGCAGTATATCAGTGAACAGCTTCTTAAAACAAGAAACACAGATCACTTCTATGTGGTTTGTTCCTATTTCATTAGTTAAAAAGAAGAAAGAAGAAAAAAGTCCAACCATAACATTGATCACAAGCTCTCATTATGTAAAGAATTTATTGCTACTAGTGTTATATTCCAGTATTAAAATATATTGCTATGGCTTACCATAAGCCAATCTCTTAGAGCTTATTTATGAACTTCTGGATTTTTGATGTGCTCAGAGCTTTGAATTTAAGACAAATGTTGTGAGTACTCCAAATCCAGATACTAATTAGATGAAGCTGACCTCTGCATTGGTAGCAAGCAAGTCATGAGGACTTGAACACCTGAGCCTTGTTCTGTCTCTGTAGCATTGGGTATTTGTCTTGGAAAGTGCAAGGTATTGTTAACTACCCTTGAATGCATAGAAGCATGTGGCACCCCCTGCCTGAGGCTGTCTTCAGCCAGAAGAGAATGAAGTGCTTATATCTACATAAAAAGTTTGCTTGCCGTTCCTTAAGTTAAGCAAGAGCATGGCAGATGCTCTATGCTTATGGCTTCCCTTCTTATAAAACAAGGTGGCAACCAAACTGTCTAGAAGAAGCAAACACAATCATTTGGGACAGCTTACCTCAGCATATGGAAAGGCTCAGGCTTGTTGCTGGTGATATATCCGTGCTGTCTGGCTCTCAGTGTCATTTACAAAATCTCAAGTGTACACCACATTTCACAATACTGTGGTACCATGGGTATTGCAAGGGTTTATGGTCTACCTGTTTCTTCATAATTCCCCCTATTTCCAGCCAATCTGATCTCAGTGGAGGATGAGAACTTCTGCTGCAGGATTTTACCTCCCAGTGAATGCTGCAGTGCAAGGTTGTGTTGGGGTGGTGGGTCTGCTTTCTGTTTTCATCAGTCCTCCAAGATACAAGGCTAGGAGCCTCTGCCTTATCTGCCTTCATCTGACTTTGCATCAGTTCTGGTTTGTCCCAGGACCCGGTTGGGAAAATGTAAGCATGTCACCAGCAAAATGAGAAAAAAACGGATGGCCTGCCTCTTGTTCTTCCTCCCATCCTTTGATGATACAGGCTTTACAGATAGCTTGCAAGGTGCTGGCAAGAGGAAGGAAAGAACAGCAGAAGAAAATGCTCAGTGGGACTGAGTGGAAAAATAGGTGTGGGCCTAATGCTTTGACCGGTGTGACAAACACCAGTGCCTTATAACTTCCATTATCTCCAAAATACCATGCTGTATTAGTGCACTGCTCTTTTCTTCTTGCTACACTGAAGTAGTCCTGAGGCAAAGGAACGCACTGGATCCTCATATAGTGTGGCTCAGACCACAGCTTTGCGTGCCATGGGGGGTAGAACTGGAGTAGTACTAAATGTGGCTGTCAGTCACAGCAGTCAGATTTAGTACTATACAGTCCCAACTTGCTGTGCACAGTTTGCCAAGTGTGGTGTGTGAGATTCCCTTGTAAAGCAGGATTTCTTCTGCCACACCGTACTCAGGAGGGCTGTGACCAAAGGCACAGTCTAGCAAAAAGCCACTGAAAAATCCTATGAGATCCTGAAGCAAGACAGTATTGTATATCACTGTTGTTCCATGTGCAAATCATGCTGTATGTGGAAGTGGGTTTTATCAAAGTAGATGGAGTACTTCTCTGTGGGATGTGACTTTAGCATATCCTTGGCTTCCCAGGATGAATAATGAATGAGATGGATAGGCTTTTTTGTCTATGTTTCAGCAAAGCAAGGAAATGTGTTGGAATATTTCACTGCTAGAAAATAAAACATTACAGAGATGCATCTGAGGTTAGTGTTGCTCATCCGACTGCTACTAAATCTGCTATGGATATGAGCCATACAGAATCATTTTGTGGAATAAAGGAAAAGGAATCTTTTTGGTAAGCCAAACTTTCTGCGTACATTTCGTTGCAGATAAAAAAACCCTTTCAGCTAATGCTTTTGTGTAAGGAACAGCAACTAGTTCTTCATCTCTCTAAAGGATCCATATGCTTGTAAATTATGAGAAAGTCTGCAGTTTTACTAGATTTCCAAAGATTGATTGTAAAGTGGCTTTAAACAAGTTGCTGCTTGAATTCTATTCTTCACTGACATTTTTTTGCTGGTCCTGCTTGTTCAAAAGATTTCTAACTCCAATAAGCCACATCTACAAGCCTGTCAGCCTGGTGATATTTCAACACGTTCTTCAACCATGGAATGCAGATATTTTTCTTTTTTTCTTTCCTGGTAGCATTCCTTACTTTTTTTGAATAAAAGTAACAATTCTAGGATCTGCTTTAACAATTTTTATTTTATTCTTTGCCTCTGAAAGCAGATATTGAACTATTGTTGAGTGTAGAGAGAAATGAACATTTCTGAAGAAGTAGCATAAGCTAGCTTAAAACTTCCTTCTGTCTCCAGACTGTGTGAGTTTCAGTGAAAGTTATGTTTCTTTTGCAAAAATCTGTGGCTTTCTTTCTAAATGTACGAAAAAAGGAGACCAGACTGCTTTAATCCACATGGCTCACAGAGTTAGATAATCTTCTGCAGATGCAGATGCAGCTGAGGGGAATCTTGTCCAAGAACCACTACCAAAATAATAGGTGCAGTGCATTTTCGTGCTGAGTATTAATAAACGTGAAAAGTATAGAATGAGGATTAGGATTAATCTGTGTCATAAAAAGAAGAAAGGAATCATTGATCGTTGATCATAATTCATGGTCTGAATCAGTGTCTCTGTTTTTTATTTCAGTGGGGAAGTAAGTAGTGGTTCAGTCTCAGTAAAGACAGCATAATCATAGTAAGGCTTTGGTTCCCCCCTCCCCCAGTGCCATGTACAACTTACTTTTTGCCTCATTTAAAAGTAGTCATTTTCATTTTTCTGCAAGAGCTAGAAGGCTTTTGAAGGACCTTGATTTGCTTTTAAAGAAATGTGATTGTGAAAAGGTTTGTAGATTCCAGAAAGGAATTGGTCAATCTTGCCTACCAGGCTGCCTTTTGCCTCTGTGGTTGAAGGTCTGAAGCAAAAAGGATAATGGAAGGACCAGTTAGGAACAAACTCATAGTTTAAATGGGAGACTACTAATGATAAACTCCTTGATATTATAGTTGGGAGAACCTGCATCTGCAGAGAAACCTGGGATGAGAGGACGGCCTGCAATGTGTTAGCATTGCACTAGTTGAGATGCATTAGAGTTAACAGGCATGATTCATGTCACTCATCAACTATAGTCCAAATTGTTCTATGCTAATGCAGATGCTCTTCCAAAAATCGAATATGGTATTGGATTGCATAGGGTCTTGCTGAGAGCACAGACTGCTTGGACTGCCTCCTGGAGCAATGCTTAGCGTGGAAAAATGTATAGGATCTCTATGGATCAGAGTGTGAATTTAGGGCAGTTCAGAGAACTGAGAGTTTGTTGGTTTTTTCATTTATGAAGCTGACACTTTAAATGTAGCTCCAGGCAATTACAAATCAATTAGAGCTCAAAATTTTATTACACTTCTAATGTATTCGTTGCCCTGTAGTTGCAAAGACGAATCATCCCACTTTGCTTGAGGTCAAGAGCTTGATAAAGATCATTCAGCCTTCCAGTTTAAATGGAGCTAACTGGAACTAATTATTAGTCAGTTGGTCCGAAAAGTAATCCATGCTCACACACAATATTTGTTATCTCTTACAGGCAATTTCATTCCTTACGCCACTGGCAGTCATCTTTGTGGTGAAAATAATCCGGCGGACAGACAAGACTGAGATTAAAGAGGCTTTCTTAGGTAACGTATGTCATATTTCAAGATGGAAAATGTGTGATAGTTCTCAGAGATCAATTCCAGTTGTAGTTTGAGCCACGAAGAAAACCTATCTCCATTGCAGTCCATTAGAGTGGGTTTCAAAGCAGCTACAGCTGCAAGCCATGTTACAGAAGTCTTTGATTTTATGTATGCTTCTAAATGTACAAATTGTATGCCTTAGTTCTACGGTCTAGCTAGCAAAGGCCAGAATTTGATTAGTTTGATTAGCACTTAATCCTGGACTGTGAACTGCTACGGCTGTGTTATGGGTGAGATCTAATTCCAGTTGTAGGCAGCAGCCTCCAACACTGGGAACTGCCAATGTGTTTATGGCATTGTGTGGGTATGTGAAATATTCCTAACTCCATAATTCTGTGTTTTGCCCTTGAATTTGTTGGATTTTAGATCATAAGGTCAAACTGAGATCAGCCTTGCCTTAGCTAGGCTGGATATAAATGGCACTACATATCTGCCTTTTTTAGACCAGGCTGTGTTCTTACAGCTTGTTCTTTCTCCAGGTGCTCTAACACAAGTGTGAGAAGATCCCAGTTTTGATTTGGCTTCTGACAGTCATTTGTAGTAAATTCTGAAATGACTTATAGTGATATTTTACTGTCAAGTCTATTCAGTCCAGATAACCTTGATTAATAAAATGCATACGGTAACAGTGCTGAGTTTCACCTTTTGTGGTGTGAGAAGGAAAGGAGCTTTTGGATTAATTTCTTTGTCAATTTTTCTCACCTTTTTTAAAAGGGGCTTTTGTTTTTTTCTGTTGTTGTCTTCTGTTATGATTCCCTCTATAGTGCCCATGAGGAATCTCTGTTCTCAGGTCCATGCTCCCTCCTGTTCTCCCCCTACCCAAACTTTAAGGAAACCCCAACCTTGATGTTCTGTTCTGCAAGGTATCCCTGTTCAATGGGTGCCATAAATGTAGAACTCCCTGTGGCTTAATTATGCTCAAGTATACTGTACATTAGTTTGATTCAATATATTAACGTGCCTGGTGATGTGAAGCTGATAGGAAGATTCATTAATTGATAGCCTTTCTGGTTTGTGATCTAGCACGTGTTCATAATGAATGAACAAGAAATACCTCAAAAGGTGAATTTCTTTAGGAATGAATGGTTAAAAGGATGTGAAAATGCTTTGCTCATCACATAGGTGTTAATATAAAAAAGCTGATCCAATGCATCAAGGCTAAGTCAGCTTCCTCTTATAGGTGCCCTTAATCCTTTCTCTCGAAGTGCCTGTCTCTTTGGCATAGTTATGCACCTTGTGGTGGGCAGTGAAAATGTCATTTTTTTTTTTTGCCAGCTTCACACAGACATCTGATAATTAGGTTGCCATTGTAAACAGTATGCAACAGTGGAAGAAGCATGGTTCATTCAGATATGTCGCAAGCAATCAAGACATGGCTTAATGAAAAGGGTAAACTTTACTGCTTGTCTTTCAAAGCAGGTATCTCTGCATTTACCATTTTTTAAAATAGTGGATGTAGGGCTGTGACAAAGCTGTTCATATGCATTTGATTTTTTGGAATTTTGCGTGTTACTCATGACATGTGATCACTTTAAATAACCAAGAGAAAACAATTGAGAGGAAAAAGAGCATGGGCATGAGTCGTCAACTGTTAACATAGGTACTGAAAGTGGAAGACTGTTTAGAACAATATCACTATCTCTAGAATTTACTTGTTCCTTTGTTTTCGCTGGCAGCTATTGTTAAAATCTGAAAGTCTGAGAACCCTTATTTTGTTCTGATGGAGGACCTCTTTTTTTTCTTTTTTCTTCTTTTTTTTTTCTTTTTTACCTAAAGAAAGATCCTATAACACACATCTTTATGATCTATAATATCCTCAGGCAACAATTTTATGGAGGTAGTATGAATGTTGCTGAAGTGCAGCATCTGGGGCAGCAGTCCAATGGGAAAATTGCTCACGTAGCTGTCACAAATAAAAGCTCTATTGCTGTAACTGTTCTGGAAATCAAAGATTTGCCTGATTTATTTACTTTTTTTTTTTTTTCTGATGAGGAATAAAATTCAGTGATGCGTGTCCTGCAACAGCGAGCTACACTGAGGACAGCAACGCTGGGTTAGATTTATACTAAAAGAGAGTGGATCTAAGTGCCACTGAAATCAAGGCAGAGATATCTTCAGGCTTTAGATATGGTTATTGGGAAAGTCTAGGGACTTGGCGTGTAAGTACAAATAAATAATATCATCCAGTCATTCCTAGCATGAGAGCTCCTGTTTATTACTCCGGTTTTATTAGGAAACTTGGTGAATGCTGGGAGAGAATATGCAGAAAATATTGAGATTTTTAGTCAAAACATCTGCATCCTTTTGAAAGAAAAGTAAAAAATCATTCAGTTCTCATTTTAGCCAAAAGGCTGTTCTTCAGCTTTAAAGTAGACCGTTTAATTGGGTCATGCATATGCACGTGCCTGTGTGTTTGTATTTATGTATATGTAACTTTAGAAGAGGCGTACACAGGAATTCTTGACCAAAAGAGCATAAAATTTTCATTTAGTAAATTACAAAACT
Source organism: Numida meleagris (assembly GCF_002078875.1). Classification (NCBI taxonomy): domain Eukaryota; kingdom Metazoa; phylum Chordata; class Aves; order Galliformes; family Numididae; genus Numida; species Numida meleagris. Next base: position 4,975,090 of record NC_034413.1, on the reverse strand, counting down.
GATAAACACAGAACTTGATTCTCTAATTACTGTGTTGCTAATTGATGGTTTATGTCTGTGCAAATGGCATAATAGGAAGATCAGGTTTTGAAGAGCAAAAGCATAACAAAGTAAGTTGTGTGATGCTTTGGGGCCTACGCTAAGTATGGGTAAATCAGAAAAAAATACTGTTGGTTTCAGAGCTCATTCAGTTTTCAGTCTGTAAATCAAATGCTGTAATGCTACCTTATATAGCTAGGTATTTATGTTGCTATTATTCTGTTGTTTTTTTTTTTCATTCTGTTTTGTAGCTGTTTCCTTGGCTCTAGCTCTGAATGGAGTCTGCACAAATACTATTAAATTAATAGTGGGAAGGTAAGTCCTGTCATATTATAAATGATGGCTTTAACTTTTAAAGAAACTAAGACAGAGTTGACAGGTACAATACATCTTAATAAAAAGACAACTGCTGCTCCAAAGCAGCAGGGGCCCCTGGAAAACTGTCCTTGCCCTGCTCCAGGTGTTGTATAACTTCATTACGTGACATCCAACTGTGATAGCAGTGTGTACCGTTGTGTTTTGTTATTTGTTTGACCAGTTGGTGGATCCAGACAAATGAGGAGTTTGAAAGGACAGATGTGAGCGTATACCAGTTCATTATATTGGTAACGCAGAAGAGTCACAGTATGTGGGAGTTTAGCCTGTAGTCTGCTGACATAAAATCAGCTGAGCCTTGATATAACCCACTGCCTGCGTTTTGTGTGAAGTGTGCTGCTCAATGTGGTAGCAGCAGACCTTGGAGCTAAGCAGTGAGCACACTCCTAGGTAGGCTATTTTTTAAGAGAAGCATAAATTTGAATGAAGGAACCAAAAAAAAAAATTATAGCAAGCAAATTTTCTTGGAAAATAATTTTCAGGTAGTTTTTGGCTCTTTATCAGAAATTCAGCTGAAAGGTGTATAACTGACTTGAATTTGTACACCATTTAACTGAATCCAGTGCTACATTTCTTGTTTTGCTTCAGCTGTATTGCAACCTTAAGTATTTATGCTTGGTTTCGGATGGATCCTCTCTGCTACAGAGCTGATGCCCTGACAGTAACGGTACTTGGCACTGTTATTTTAAGGAGTGCTTTTGCAGTGTAATTAAGAATGTCTGCACCATCTTCTTCATGCAGACGTGAGCTCATTTTGCCTGCACTCCAAGGCAGCTAGCTGCTCTGTCAGCTTGTCTGTGAATGTGGTCATTCACCTTACTTCTTTGCAAGGTTGATTAGCTCAGTCAGTATGACACCAGCCGAACCTACATGCTACTACTCAGCTCAGAGCAGGGGCAAAAGAAGCTTGGTTTATTCAGTGCATATACAGAGGCAGCATGGGGGCTGGCAATAGAAACTGGTGGTTGTTTTGGTGACAGTTCCATAACCTAAGCTGTCCTGTTCTCAACCAAGTGTATCAGCGAGACCTGCGCAGCTTCGTGGGGTTGCTACACTACTTTTCTCTGTCATTGGAAGTCTTATGCAAGACTGATTGTTCTAGGGAGGTGTAGCCTTACATACTCATTTTCAGAACTGAGATTCTGTGTGCTCTTTGAAATTAAACATGCTGTGAGGAGAGACAGGATGCAACTTGTATGCTGCACTGGAAGACTCCCTAAGAGAGCCTGCCTGCAAAAATTTTGCTTTAAATTGATTATTCCAGAAAAATGAAACGCTTCTGCTTCTGTGTTAAAAGCAGAAAGAAATGTACTCTATATACTGAAATAGGCAGTAAATGTAATAATCACTTTGAGGTTTATTTGTTACTACAGCATTTATATGTTTAATATCCATGGTGTTTTTTGTAGACCGCGTCCCGATTTCTTTTACCGCTGCTTTCCAGATGGAGTAATGAACTCTGAAATGCACTGCACAGGTGATCCAGATCTGGTGTCTGAAGGCAGGAAAAGCTTCCCGAGTATCCACTCTTCCTGTAAGTTCATTCAGATGCAGTGCTTCTTTTGTGAAAAGCTGTACTATCTATGTTTTGGAATGACTCTTCCTTTGTTAGATTGTGAGCCTGGTTTTTGCTAGAGGGGAACTTCTGTCTTCGGTCACCACAAATTTCCCTCTGCTTATCTTGAAAACCACCTGAGAGCCATAGCAGGACTATCAGTAGAGTGAAACGTTGCTCAACGTTAAAGAAAACTGTGTGGTTCTGAAGGGATACCTGTTTCTTAATGCAGGCCTCTTTGTGCATCCTGTGCTTATATAGGAAATATTGTTATATTCCACTGAAATCTGGAATGTGGCAGAGTGTGTTTGACTGACATAGTTTTGACAAGTTCAAGGTAATATCTTTCAAGCACTAGATCTACTAAAACAGATTTCTCTTTTTTTTTTTTTTAAATATTCTATTACTAAAATGCTTTTCTTCATGGGAAGTTACATGCTTGGAGGTGAAAGGGATAGGAAGGAATACACAGAGATCATGGTGCATCATGGTGGTGCTGTTCAACATAATGAACTGGGTACAAGATGAATTCAAGAACTCCCCACAGCTTTAGAAGTTATCAGAATTTGCTGGTAGAAGAATGAATCATTCATTCCCTGTTTTCTTACTCTTGACAATATCCACGTTATCCACATGGGATATTATGGGATGGTTCATGATGGAGGTCAGCTGCTCCTAGCTGATGCTGTAAGCTGGCAGACATTTAGGTGACTTTGTGAAAACTCACATCTGATTAAATTAATTATATTAACTCAGATGTTACAAAGGTTTCTTCCTCTGTCTTACGGAACTGACTTCTAGAGTGTTTTATGCCAGGAGATCTAATGGAACTTCTTATGATGTGTAAAATAACTTGATTATTGCAAGGTTGGGTTTTTTTTGCGTTTTTTTTTCTATTTTTGGCTGGTATGGTTCAATTCTTGCACTGTTCTGTTACTGAGAACTGCCGGTTTAGTACCACTGAGGCAAACCCTTGGAATTTATTTTCATGATCTTCTTTCAAACAAATAACTTCCAAGTTGTCTGACTGAACAGAGTTACATAACAAGTCGCTTAATGAGATGAATGGAGTTCTAGGCTGATTTTGTTCCCTTTTTCTTGTTTGAGTCCCAAATAGATAAGAGAGTAGTAGATGTTTGTGGCAAACTTACAAGCTTTATAGTCCTAAGTGGTAAAGCAACTCAGCTGTGTCAAATTTTGTTTATTAGCTTTGATTCCCATTAGAGAGACAGTAACAGATTATATCCTATGCCATTTAGAACAAATGGTACTTATTGCTATCTTTAGACTGTCTTCTGATGCTGACTGTCACACTTAATTGCAGTTCTCTTGGTTCACTGTGTAACAACAAAGGCTTAAAATAAGTGGAAGTACACACTGATGTATCTAGAATGTACAGGTTACCCCACAGTAAACAGCAAATGTTATAATTGCTCACTTTATTGGAGTGTAGCAGTTTACTCCTTAGGGCTGCAAAGTTTAAGCTGGGGAGATGCTTTTGGGTTTGCTCAGTCTGGAAGCAGCCTGTGTGTGTAGCATGCTCTGGTTAGCTCTGATCCTTGTCAGAGTTCTCTTACCAAGGCTGCCTGTCACCCAGCAGAGTGTGTTGTCCCCGTGCCAGTGGGGCAGCTCACAGAACGCATTGAGATTTTACTTGTAACCACCATTGGTTTTATCAGCACTGAGTTATGTTGCTGCAGCTCACAGAAAATTCAGTAGGAGCAGTATGGTGGCCCGGTGGATTTAGATAAAAATTATGAGTGGCTTTCCCCTTCTCTGACTAGAATAATATTAGCATGTGGCTGAGTTGACTTTATTTCCTGCTGCAAAGCCTTTTATTATCATGTGATAAGAATGAAGAGACATTATATATGCAGTACCTATTATCTGTTGGTAAGTGTATGTGAGATTAAGGCAATTCTGAAGTTGCTTGAAGTACTTGACTATTTGAAGCCTGATGTTATAATATTTAAGTATGACATGACTGTGTGTATTGGATCCATGCATATTTTAGTCTCCCAATGGAGAAGGAAACAACTGCAAGTTGATATTCATAGAATGCTACCTCCTTCTTCTGTGTAGCAAAATTATTTAGATGGAGATTTTTTCATTAGTATTTTATCAAGAATAATTTACACTTGTGGTGATATTTATTTTCTTGCTAGACTGAAGTACAGAAGATGTTATTGTGGGAAACACCTTACACTGTCTTCCTGGATGTGTGAAGAGATGAGGATGTTCAGGATATTGTAACCTCTGTTCAGAATTTATTTTTGCAGTCTTTCACTTTGTGTAATATGTAAACTACATTTCCTTTGCCTTTGTAAAAAGTAAAATAAAATAAATATTATTCTCTCAGCTGTAAAAATTTACCCTTTCTGCCTTCTTAATGTGTTGTTAATTGCAGGCTTTCCTTCCATAAATTCAGTCCAGGATTTTTTTGTTTCCTTTGCTACTTTTTCCCTTCCTACAGCATGAGATCACTACAGGATAAAGTGAAGGAGTTCCATTCTTCATATTTCTGTCATCCTCTGTTTGGTGTGGAATTTGTGAAGTGACAGCAAAAATGTTTCTGTTACTGTTTTTGTAGTTGGTGTTTGTTTTCTTCCTGTTTTCAAGGCTGCAGAAATTTAAATGGGGAGGATGGGGGTTGACATGTACCTCTTCTGGAGTTACAGTTAAAAGTAGCCAGCTGTAGTTTGGTATTTTCTACTTAACTGGAACACGTGAAGAAAGTAAATCACAAGTGAAGGCTTCCAGACAGCCTGTATAGAAAGATTAGAAGCTTTAGTTGAGAGCCATTTCCATCATGAAACTCATTTTTCTTACAGCGTTCCTTGGACAGGCTGTCAATCAAAGGCTTCTTTATATCAGGATCTGAAGTGTCAGCCATGCAAAATGTGGCCTTTAACATGAAAGTCTGTGTTGCTGTGACTGTTGTATGATATAAATGTAGTATAGAGATGTATAACAGCAGTGGCAGTGCTGGCACCCCCAGATGGCCCGACCTGACCTTGTGTACTCAATAAAAATGTTGTGAACTACCTGTGTTCCTCTTGTGCCTTGAAGGAAAGTTCAGTCTCCTCATTAGAGCACAGATGATTTTTTTTTTTTTTTTGTATTTTTTGGTGGGTTTTTTGGCTTAAATTCCCTTGTCTTCATCTCTGCGTGCCAAGTAGCATATGTAAAAACAAATAAGAAAATGTGTGGAGCACAGACTGTTTTGTAAAGTGAGAGACTTTCAGACAGATGTGAACTGTATCGCTGCCTGAAACAAAGGAGTCATTTCAAATAGGATAAGAGGTTTTAAGCCCTTTGTGTTCATACCCCATTAGGTGAAGAAGCAAAAAATGCAAGCTCAAATCTAAAAATTTTACAAGTTTTTGCAGCTGTTTTACAAAATGAACTGCAGATCTGTACCTGGTATACTATGGTTAAGATAGAAGAAGTGATGGTCCTAACACAGAGGCAGATGAGAAGAAGGCTATGACCACTAAGGTAGTTGTGATGTTGCCATCTCACCAATCAGGTGTCTGTAAGATGGGGGAGAACTGAAGGGGCAAATTCTCTTCCCACTCTATGGTCCTGACAATATCACAAATATGAGCTAGTCCTATCAAATATTGTGGGTTGTGTGTAGTTCTTATTTTGTATATTTTTCGTACCTTGAATGATAAAGCTCATTCAAGCCCTTGATACCTGGCTATGCAACACACAAACAGAAATGAATAAAACAAAAAATTCATGGAAAACTTGTACATGTATGGCCTTTGGGAATATCTGCTGCCATCTGTCTCTTTCTGGAAGGTTTGACCAGAAAGTAAGGTACCCTGAGATCTTACAGAATTAGACCTGCAAACATACTTTGCCTTTCAGATATATGCATAGTCACAGACAATGAAGGTAGTAAGGCCTTCTTGTATCATTTATAGTATGTCAGTTCATTGCCATATGCAGATGATTCATGACAAATTTAAAAAACATAAAAACCTTTTGTTACGTTAATTTTAAACATCTTGAATTGTAGCATTTTCCTACAGCTGAAAATTAGCTTGATTGGCACGTGATTTGTGAGCTCCCTTTAGGATAAATACCTCCCTCTGATCTAATCTTGAGCCACCTAATCAGATATTTCTTTTCTGATCTTGGTGTCTCATTTCTAATTGCTCTGAATTCATCATGCCAGTATGATTTTCCTCTATTAAGCTCCAGTTGAATATTATGTTGAATATTATGGTTTACTACACGCTCCAGTAATTTTCTGCATAGTTTTTTTTTTTTCTTGTCATTGTAACTTCCTTTTCTCATCAAGTTTACTAATAAGGGGTCCAGAAAGTATTTTTGGGCTACTGCACTGTGAAGCTCTCTGGGTATCAAATCACATGCTTATGTAGTTCACTGGATATATTTGGACTATTTGTATGCTGACTGGTAATTGATTTTTAAAGCACTATTTTCCAGGACAGCAAGTAGATTTCTAGAGGTGGAGAAGTTGTACATTGTGTTGAACATTGTCCAAAGAAGGGCAACAAGGCTTGTGAAGGGCTTGGAGAATATGCCCTATGGGGAGCGACTAAAGGAACTGGGGCTGTTTAGTCTGGGGAAGAGGAGGCTGAGGGGAGGGGAGACCTCATTGCTCTCTTCAAATACCTGAAAGGTGATTGCAGTGAGAGCGGGGTTGGTCTCTTCTCACTGGTAACAGGACAAAGGGAAATGGACTCAAATTGCATCAAGGGAGATTTAGGTTGGATATCAGGGACAAACTTCTTTACAGAAAGGGTTGTTAAGCACTGGAACAGGCTCCCCAGGGAGGTGGTTGAGTTCACCATCCCTGAATGCGATTTAAAAACTGTTTGGATGTGGTGCTCAGGGACATGCTTTAGTGGTAGGTTGTTAGAGTTAAGGTAGTATGGTTAGGTTGAGGTTGGACTTCATGATCTTGAAGGTCTTTTCCAACCTGAGCAATTCTATGCTTCTGTGATTGCGTATATGATGAAAGAAGACAGTAGTTAGCTCAGGGAGTGGAGAGTTGCAAGTTGAGGGATACTGTAAAAGATATGAAGAAAAGTTATCACGGAAAGCTTGTTTTAGAAGCACAAATTCATAAAATCCACATCTTTTTCCGATCATTATCTACAGTTAAATCCCCTAAGCCCCTGTGAAGATATTGGTTTAAAATTATGAATCCAGATCATCTTCTCAGGTTGGTGGCACCAAGTTTTGCACACAGAGCTCTGAATCAGAGGGAGAAAGACCTGCCTCATGGCATTTTAACTGCGTCTTTGACCCAGAGTTCGTTGTTTAAATGAAGATAAGCCACCAATACCACGTACAAATGTGCTGCAAGTATATTATGGGTTTTGTTTATGTTATGTGGCATCCAGCCAAGGATGAGTCTTCTGAGCCTATGGCTATGAATGCTGTGATCTGGGATGGTGGAGGGTTGAGAGAAACAGCACAGCGAGGTCAGTGTAGGACTCCTACTGTCATAACCTGAGTTCTCTTTCATGTCTTGAGTCATCAGTATTGGGTAGTCATAAGAAAATATTTTTCTGAGAGTATTAAACTGCTAAACCTATGTCTATTTTGTATCTCTTTCAGACCACAGCATGCAAATACCTCACAATCTTCATAGACAGGAAGGAGAATAATAAACAAATGGTCAACTTGTATCTTTTTGTTGACGCCATTTTCTATTAGAAATTCTACTTTGACAAGAACTGTTTCTTTTAAACTGTGATTTTTTTTTTTAACAGCTTGCACTTTCCATACAAAAATGACCTATGTGATGATGCCATTACTTAGGTAATTAACATTTTCAGTGGCCAGATTTGCAAGGGTTTCAAATTTCAAATTGTAACATTGCAGGGAATTGATTTTTGAGTTTCCTTATTCAGAGTGAGCCTGGTTTCAGGTATAAACTCATCACAGATTAAGGTGAATGTCCATTTCCCATGTGGAGGGTAACTTTACTTATGAAAATCAATGCCAGAACTGAATTAGCTGGAGAATTCTGTTCTATTAATATTTGTTGTTACTGCATCAAATAAATGATCGGCAAACAAAGTTAATGGAAGCAGTAACCAAAGAATTAGGACCTTAATACCCACTGTGCACTTCACTATAGCTACTGCCTTTAAGAAAACTTTGCAAGTGGAGCATGTAACACAATGTACATTCTATTTATATTAAAAATAGGATGTGTACACTGTAAGAGTATTGAATGTGAGGTCATCTGTGCTTATTTGGTGGGAGAAAGAACAGTGTCTGTAGGAAAGAAAGTACAAACAATAATAGGAAAAAAAAAGGGGGTCATTATTTTCTGCTGGCCTAATAAATGAGATTATATCCTTGGACTGGTTCTGAATAGTAATTTTCTACTTTAAGTAGCCAGATTCCATTATGAATGACTGCAGTAATTGCTCAGCCTGTTGTAACAAGCTTAAAAAAATACAGGGAAAATTCTGCAGAGATTCTCCAGCCCTATCTGTGACCAAGGAGAGAGAGGAGTCTCAGCTGCCTTTTCTCATAGCATTTCCATGTCTTCCTTCCTAAGCAAGATCAGCCCTCACCTCCTATTAGGAGTATATAAGCCTTTCCCTCTGACTCTGGCAGAAACAGAGTTACTGTGTTAGCTTCCAGGTATGGCCTTAAGTAAGATTCTTCAGAGAGTGAAAGGCACGGGTCTGGAAAGTGCACGTAGTGCTGGTGTTTGCATTTAATAGCTGTCGTTGAATGCAGGTGGCAGTAGGGGGAATCACAGTGTGCACCACATCCCTTACAGAATATCTCATCTTGTTCTGGAATGGCAGTACAACTTCAGAGGCAGTGTTCAGGGTAGAGTTATCCTATCCAGAATGTGGGAGGTGAATTCCAAGAGCTTCAGCTCCCCCATTTTCTAGAAGATTCAACGGTTAATTTCCACAAGCTATCAAGACTATTTGTTGAATTACTCAGATGCCAATTTATCGAGCAGCTCTAATGCGTATTATTGCATTAAACGAGGTGGCTATTTAGCTGCCTATTTTCTTCGTAAAAAGATACAGCCATGTAGGTATGCTGTTCTTCTTTGTCAATACCATTTATCTGCCTGAGGATATACCAAATCTTAAGGCAAAAGGGAATGTTTTTCCCTTTTGCCTTTCCATCAATTTCTCTGAAAACAGTAGGCTTGCATTCAAGCTGTATGAGGGGTCTTTGCTTCTCAGCAGCACGCAGCCTTTTTCATTAAGATGGCTGTAAGAACTGAGGTGCTATGTCTCTCTGCTGTCTAGCAACATTCACCAGACCTTCTGGAAGAAAACTTGAAAGTAGAACTTGAAGTACTGTAATTCTTCACAGTAGCATGTTATTTAGCGTTATCAAGGCCTACATGAAAAATCAGAAAATTGTAACTAAATTGTGCCAGATAAGCCTGTTTCTTTCTCAATCTTGAGTCTATGATTTGCTGATTTGCAGTCCACTCTAATTTGTGATTCACGTAGGGAACCAAAAGGTTTTAGGTGGCTTTTTTTGTTTTGTTTTTCCTAATCTCTAGTTCATATAATAGAGGGAATTTAGGAATAGTTTGAGGTTTCAAAGGAGAGTAAGCAAAAAAAGGGTTATCATCTTGCATCTTAGGTCATTAATGATGAGTAGAATGAATGGCTCTTAAGAGTTGATATGGTTCTTCAAGAGCTGGAGAACTAAAGTTAAAGAAATGAACTGGAAGTAAGAGTCTCTGAATTTGACTCGGATAAACAAGTTTTTGTAGCAGCTGTTGCTGCTTCTTGGTTGTTACAGCTGTTTTTTCTTCCTGGTCATTACAGCTGAATTTTCTTTCATCAGTGCAGCGGAAAAGCTTTCAGACTAATTCTCTCCTTTCTTTTGCCTGACCTTAAGCTTTCAGTAAAGTTGAGGTATATGCTTGATTTCATAGCCTGGAGAAAAGGTTATGGTATTGTAGACTTCTGCTGTGTGCAATGCTAAGACCATTGTTCTTCTGAGTGACCTGTTCGGTAAAAGAGACTTTGAGTTACACTAAGGATCTGAATATCAATTTTGGTCTGTGAACTATGATGACAGCTCTTCTCTGGAGCAAAATGGGTCAGAAAGCTCAAGAGAAATTCAAAAATAAGTGTATCAGCTCAGACCTGAAGTTGGAGGAGGCTGGTACGTAGGTTTCTGTGATTTATGTTGTTCAGGAATTAGAGTATGAAGCTCAGTTTTTGAGAGGGTAAATTTCTAAATCTTTAGAGACTCTGGGTAAGACTTTCTGTGGCAACATTTTCACTCTGATCGGGAGTATGCTGTTGAAGCTGTTATGACAGATCCCTCTTGCAGCACAGTGGTTCACATTGTGTTATGCTGTTGGAGACGATGCTAAGAGTAAACCAAAAAAATCAATAAAACCCTCCAAACTGAATGGAATGGCTAAAATGTTGGGCACCCTTATATAGAGGTGTCTGACTGATTTATCAGGTTATAGAAAACTCAGTAATAAAGTTATCTGAAAATGTGAATTTAGGTTGATGAAAACAAGGAAATATTAAAAATCTCTTGAGATAAATCCTGTGCAATAAATGGCATGAAATCAAGATTGTAATTTATGCCAGAATGAGGGAAGTGCAGAGCATCTACAGAAAGTCCCATTTGGGTTTTGCTATTACTGTCAGTTCTAGATAGAAAGAAATCAGCTATTACAGATAAGTGAGTAGCTAAGTAATATCTTTTTTCCTCCCTCGTGCAGAGAACTGAGCAAATAATGAAGCCACTGCTTTATCTTACAAACCCTATACATAAAATATTTATGCAAAACATTTTTAAAGTGAATGCTGCTTTGTAGCAGTCAACTGATTTCCTGTATTTTTCTGGTGATTTTTCTCTTGAGACTTTTAGTTCTCACTTGTTTCAATGTAAACTAAGGGTGATTTTAGAATTTTCTGCATTCTGAACCAGCAGAAAGTTTTGGAAAATGAGTGTGTTGGAAGTTCCATATCATGTTGAAAAACCGTACAAGTTGGACACGCAAATGAAATTGCTGGTGAATAATCGCATAGGAGGTCTCTTTAAAATATCCTTTGTAGGGGGAGAGGGAAAAGTCCATGGGTAGTTGTACTGAGAGAGTTAAATAAGGAGATCAGAATGGTTCAGATGTTTTTGATAGCAAAGCATATTCTACAGACTCGGGTGTACGTGTAATTTAAATTGGTGAAGGGTGCTCAGTGATGCAGTAAGTTCTCTGTCATGCTATTAGTTATTTTATTCTGCATTTTATTAACCCATCTTCTCTGCCTTGCCTGCTCTGGATGTCTTCCTTTATTAGTTCCTTGAAATTAGTAACTTTGTGGGGATGAATGCAGCAAGATCCTGTCTTGAATAATGGAACTATGAGATGCTGTAAATAAGAAAAAAGCCTGAAATAGGAGTTCAAACAGGTTTATGTTGTAAATATCTCTTATAGTCAGAGTAGGAGACTTCTGGGTGTAAACCTGTCATCTTAGGTGAAGAAAATCATAATTGTTCAAAAAAAAAAAAAAAGAAAAAAAAAAAAGCACTTTTGATGTTGACAGGTAGATTGCTTATTATTTCATTTCTCCTTTATTTCTAAAATTGGCTGTTCTGCTGGGAGTGTTAATGTATATTTGTGTAGTATTTGTGGTGTGTCTTGCTGTGTCACTAAAAAAAATCCCCAAACACCACAGAAACAGGAGGAGGCAGAGGCTGGAAAGTATTATGTCTCTGAAGGGAACAGTAGACAGCCACTTTCTCTTCCCCTTTTTCGGTAAGAAACTGAAATTAGTCAGTTTTAGAAAATAAAATATTTTTACATTTTAAAAGACATTCATTTATTTGAAAAAAATAAAATGGTTTGTTTGATTCAGAGTGAAGAAATTATTGAATTTCGATAGAATTGTTTGCTATACTGTGATAATTTATATCAAATATTACTGCAGTACATGTAATTATAGTTGGGTATTTAAATTTGAACTGTTAATTATCTTTAGCTAGCAATTTCATGGAGGATAATCATATTTCCTTCAGTTGAGAGTGAGCATTTTAAGTAACAGATGAGCTACAAGCCACAGGTTTTTGGCAGTAATTGCTGCTATTCCCTATTTTCAAGATAAATCTCTTAATTAACAACGGTATAGCAGTGCCTCTTTGAAATATTTCATCCTCTTATAGAAGTATCTAGAGAAGTAAGGAATAAATGTCTTAGACAAGAAGAAAAAAGGCCCCCCGTGGGGTTTATTGGCTTCTTAATTTAAACTGTAAGTATACTCAGGAATGTTTGTGTTTCAGGTTTTTACCTCTTTGACATATTTACCTCTCAGCACTCAAAGGCTGTTTGAATTCATGAGGGGCTTATGAGACAAACTCTGTAAAGCTTAGTTCTCCAGCACTACTATTAAATCAACTCCTGCTAATCCGTTTGAGATTCAGATTATGTACATCTCAAACAGATCTCCAAAAGACTTATTTTTCTTGAACTAAAAATACAAACAAGCAACAACTTTTACAGCAAACTCCTTGATGCTCCCTACCATACTGCATTGTGTGCTTGGTGGAAACACTCCAAACCTCTGCTATAAAACATTTCTGTCCACCAAAATCCTCTTCAGATTGTGGACTGTATTTTGACTGTATTTCACATGCTGATCCATATGTCCAAGAGAGACCGATGCAACTACCCGGCATGATAACTGACAGAGCAAGTAGTTGAGCAGTATGTGATCCATTTACAAGGACAATACTGAGGGCTTATGTATGGCCAAGTAGGAGCTAAGAAGTTATCCCATTCAATGTGTGAGACTTGGTATGTTCCCCTTTGAGGGAATTTTGAGCTGTAAAGAAAAAATTGTCCTTGACAGGACTTATTTATACCTAGTTGCCGCATAAATCCCACAGTGACAATAATTTGTAATAGAATTGGATAGTTGACAATCTAGAGCATGTGTTTAGATGCTGTATTTATGCTAACGAGTAGCAGAAAGAGAAAGTTATCCTCTGGCTATCCTAAATGTCAGAGTAGTAGGTGTTTAATTAGACCTGACCTGTTTGAACTAATCTAGCAAATCTTATCTCAGTTTTGATAATTTTTTTCTGGAAGGAATTAGAGGTGTATTTTCTTTATGGGATGCAGGTCTGATCTAACAAAACCATTCGGTCAATGCACAGTACTCCTTACGCCTGTAAGGAGATAAATGCATTATCCAGAGACCACACTAGAGCAGTGCCACACCCCAAATGCCATTCTGTCCTGGATTTAAATCTGGTATCAGTTCATTATTTGGGCTTAATTTCACCAAGTGTGATTGAAAAACATGGAGATCTCATTAATGAGTGAAGAGTGAAATGTGTACCTTGCAGAGATGCATTCTAGTCTGCACAACTGTATGATCAAGGCTGAGTTCAGTGGGTGGTCTGTTGTAGCGTACGTGTATGCTAAGGCTGCTGTGCTTAGTGCCTGAGAGCTGTCCCCTTTATCTTCAAAGTAAATCCAGAATATGAGGCATTTTAGGCTTTGTCTTTACTGTGTTCTCAGAGAAAGGGGCTTTGTTCAAGGTTTCTGTCATCAGAATTGGCAAAGGAGTCTGTGGAACAGGTTCGCCTTTAGGACCTTCTGTAAACAACGTAATTAACTGAACAATTCAGAAGAACTTCACTTTTTTTTTTTTTGCAGATGTGACATGCGCCTTGAGACGCGCACTTCAGATATTTCAGGTGTGTTGAGATGTCATGAAAGGTTCCTGTAAATAAAATATCAGACAAAAAATGCACGAAGAAGTTTCATGGGAATTCGTGCGACAGTCCTGCCAAAGCAACCTAATGACTAATAGTCTGGTTTCTTACCTTTCAGATAATATAAGTCTTTCTTTGTTCTATCGTGTCTCTGTCTCCAGCATTCCCTTTTTGTTTTCCAGATCCTTGCATACTTTTGTATCTTGTGATGTGCTTTTCATGTTGCTTCTGCTGAACTGTATTTCTTTGTTGTTGTGGAAAGAAATTAATAAAGCTGAGCCACAGGGAAGGTGATTGACTATCCCACTTGGAAAAACAGATATATAGTTTGCCTGTGATAATAAGCTCAAAACGTACTCTGGGAATTGTACTCCTATAAAATCCTCTTTGAATTGAATTTTGGCATTAAAATTTATGCAGCCATTTGGTATCATACATTTTCCTTCAGGAAAGATAAATATTTCAGTCTTTGAACAGTGTGAAACTGAAAACATTCACCAGTTGCCCCAGCTAGAATTGCAGTAGGCTGCTGTGCAATTCCAGTGAAGAATAGTATGTGTTTGAATATGAAAAATATGCAGTAATCATTGCAAGTATAAGGCATTACAGACAAAGAGATGGATCATTTTCTCTGACAGGCCATTTGTGATAGTTGTTTTGCAGTTTCATAATTTGTTGCCACTAAAATGCATTGGGGATATGGTTTTTTTTTCAGTTTAAAGACTGCATCGTGTAAGGAAGACACGTACTGTGTGTTTAGCAAAGCATCCACTGAAACCTGAGAAGCTGAAGGTCCTCCCAGGGTACTTTAATTTCCAGAAAACACCCACAAAAGCTATTCATTTTTAATGAATAATTTATTTGGAGGCTTTAGATCAGATTCCTGTTCATAGATTGTCCCTCTATGCCTTTTAACTTGGTAATTGGTTTGGTCCATACAGATGGCTTTTTAAACCCACCTACATCCCCTGAGAGAATAAGATGTCAGGATGGGGTCTGCTGTGCTCCTTGATGCTGTCATTCCCTTTACTTCTCTGAACCTTTTTTTTCTAAAAGAGGGCGACAGAAGCAATCTGAAAGGTTGAGTCTAACAAAGTTCTGCGTATTCCAACAAAGATAATGCTGAGATGGACCTCTTTCTGATATGTTTCAAGCACCATTATTGTGTACTTTAAAAAATGTGCCTTTGTTCTTTTCTCCTCATTGAGCACTTAATTAAATATTTCTATCTGGAATTTGCATTAAGTATATCTTAAGTTAATGCTGTTTTAAATTGAATCAGACTGATTTTCTCGTTTTTCTTTGTGCCAGTGTCTCCGAAGAGGGCTGGCTGGTATTTTATGCAGCTCCTTGCTTTATTTGTATAAACAAAGTATTGGTTTCTTCCAGATCATAAGAAATCAGCATAGTAGGAGCACTGGTGTAGATGAGGAACATTGCTTTGCCTCTTTGGTATCTTTCTTATGCAGAATGATCATGTTTATTGCAACATTAGACAATTTGAAGATATATATGTAGTAGAGTAGGACATCTGATGCATGTGTTTGTATTTTCCATGTGAAACCGTGAGCTATTGAGTCCAGCCTGTGTGGGGAAAGAAAGAAAAAAAAAGGCTTCTCAAGTAGATTCTACTGACTGACCAGTTCTTCAGTGTAAATATCACCTGTGGCCCTAGATTTCTTGAAGAGTAAATTGTTTAATGTTTTTGACTGATCATATCTTAAAATATAGCCATCAAGAAAGGAAGTAGCCTACATGGACTGCACAGCAGTTGGGTTGTTTCATAGAATCATAGAATGGCTTGGGCTGGAAGGGACCTTTAAGATCATCTTGTTTCAACCCCACTGCCATGGGCAGGGATGCCCATGTAGTGCATTAATCTCAAACGGTGCTGAAATCAAGGCACCAGGCTCTGCAGCTGAAGAGCGTCATAAGAAATATATATGAATTTGGCTTTTCTGGACAATTTTCCCATCTGCTGACCCAAAAATGTTGGGATCTTAGATTGAAACCTGCCAAATTAAGATGCATTTGCTTTAAATGACATTCACCAACATGGATATTGTCAGAATTAATACATTTCCCTTATTCTTTCCTAAGGAAGTAGAAAAAAGAATTGCCTTTCTTAGATGGTAATTAGCACTGAATTAGTTCCACACACTCTACTGTGTGAAAACAGGAAAAATCCTTCCAAATGCTTTGAAAACCTAGTAGATAAATGTGGAATGAGGGACCATGGCTTCAGAATATATCATTACGGTTATGATAAATAGTCCCACATCCCCAAGTATTTAGCTGTTAATTCCATGTTCTTTGCTGCTGACTCTGCACTAGCACTGTGAATATGGGGTCAAGCAGCTCTTTCTGGATGCGCACACTCCAGGATGAGGAAAATCAGTCTTGCAATATTGTAATGCAAAGCTGCTCTGCAAATTATTTTCATAGCTACAAGCTAGAGTATCATTTTGTTACCTTTCCATCTTACATTAGGCTTAAGTTCCCCTGCAGGAATGTGTGTGAGTCTCTTTTCTTTTTGACCTTCAGTTTAGAGGAACGCAGCCATGTGTGGCAAAACCTGGCTTTGTGTCTTGTTCAAATATATAGTCTGTTCATTCATGAGCACTTCTTTCTGCAAACGTTTTGTTAAATATCACGAGGTTGGCTCTAAAGCCTGTTTAATTAAACCTCCCGCTGCTGTCCAACACTCATTTGAATAAACAATTCTTTATCTTGTAGGCCTCTGCCATCAGGACAATACAGTTGCAGTCCTGGAGGTTGCATTTTGGACTGGATGGGATAGAACAGACCTAAAGAAAGAAGGCAAAGTTCCTGAACTGAAACATTGACTTTTTTATTTTAAGTTGAATACTTCTTGAACTTTGTCTGGAGATATAAATTGGTTTTACACAGTAGTTTTCTCTGCTGTCTTGCTTTTAGTATTGTAGAGCTATTATGTCAAACACCCATTTTATGGCACATGCCTAGGTATGCCTAGTTAGGGCTTATATCCTAACTGTATTACAGTTTGGTTATGTATTGCCATGCACATGTGTCTTCCAAGATCACAAAGTAGTTATTTATAATTAATTTAATGTGAATAGATGAATAAATGACATCCATGGTGACTTAAGTCCAGAAATCATGAAAATGTGTGTAGCCACTTTGGCTGAGTGTGTTCCCGTGTGCTGCTTCACCTCTTTAAAACATTCGTTGCAGCAAACTGTGTGCTTACAATGTAGATTACTATGGAGAAAAAACAGTTTCCAGTCGTCAGTTCCAACTGTAGCAGATGTTCTTTATGATGCATGCAATTTTCCTGCTCAGTTTCAGAATAAGTATTTTAGTCTGATTTGGAGGTATGTTTATATTTAAAAAATTAAATTGTCTCATACTAAAAAGGAGCCTTGTCTTACTAAGAGTGTTACAGTAGAACAAATTCTTAAGGTGCTGATCTCTCCAGTCAGTTTTCTGAGAATCCTCCAGTGATTAATCTTTCACAAGTGATTAGCTATTGAGGAAGAGCTCAGCTTAAAACTCCACTTCAAAAACAAATGAAGAAGTTACCTTTAAAGAAGAGAGTTCTGTTTTATGTCTTCCATTAACTGGGGGCTAAGTTAGGTTGCTGAAAGGCAATGCAGCACATTTTGATTTCAGTGGATGGTGCTCTGTTATAATACTCATTTTAGTGCCTTTGCAGATCAGCTCTGCCTTACTTGAATCATGAATGTGAAACCTCAGTTTAGAAACTAAGGTTTAGGTTGAAAAGTATAAGGCACAACCACTTGTGAATTTAGGTGCACAGAGAAAAGATTTCTTTGTATTCCTCATTAGCTACAAATACTGATATGGTCATGATGAAATTTGGTTTTTCTGTATATCAGAGACATTAATGTACAAGGGTACTCCAGTGTTTTTCTGCACTGATCCTGTGAGAAGCTCATAAATCTTGTAAGATTTTGTTCTGACAAAAGATGAGATCTGAAGGAGACACAGGTTCTGTTTTGTTTTCGTTTTGTTTAAAAATCCTGCTGCTTTGAGGATGTGTCTTGGAGCCATAGGAAAATATCTTCATTTCAAGAATACTATGATACAGAAATGGCAGAAGGAATGATTTCTTCCTGTCAGAAAGATGGTGTGAAGGGCAAAGCAAATGTGTATCACTTGCAGAGATCTGAACATAAGAGAGTAACCCAGTCTGCAAGAAATCTTATACTTATTCAAGTGCTTGAGCCACTTATATTTGAAGGTTTGCCTCCCACTGTCTTCTGACAAATACTGAATCAGCAGTGGTTGAAAAAGCTGCTAGAAAACAAAACATTTGGTGTATTGGTTTGCTCACTAATTAGCATTCTGTCTGGCTCTCTATATCCAGTCTAAAGAAATGATTTATTTGTGTGTTTGAAGATGAAATGCAAATCTTCAGTAATTGCATTTAAACAGCTGTGTAGTATAAACTTATAAAACCATTGTGCTGTCAGCTAAAATAGTCCGTCCCATAGATCCATCAGCAAAACAGAGTAATTACTTTATCACGCTTAGTGTTTGGGAACATGAGGACAAGGGCATTTTAAAAGCTGTAGCCCATTAGAAAAAAGACATATCTGACCCAGCACTGAGGGCAGAAACTCAGAATTTTCTATCGTGAATGCAACTTATCACCTCTCATAGAGGTGGGTAGGTAGATATTAGAAAGGTAAAACATATAAAAGTAGTCAGAAAAAGGATTTCAAGCACTTGGATAAATGTTCGTAATTTTGCTATCTGTGCTTTACATGCTTATGTTCTATTTGGATGTATGATTGTTGTGGATGTTCTCTGCATTTCACAGAGCTACCTGTTCAGCAGCAGCACTGATTTTCCTACAGCTACAAAATACATTAATTGTCTAAAACCAAACAAACAAAACCAAAAATACCCACAACACTCTGCCTGCACTCTGGAAGATGAACAGAAGAGGAAGGAAGTTGAGCTCAGAAACTTGCTGTGTTCTGCAATTGCTGCCAGTTCAGCATGTTCTGTAGAAACAGGTTAATGGAACCTAAAATATCATTTAAATGTAAGACAATTGCATCCTTTTATGAATCATTTTCAGCTTTGAGCCTGAACTTTTTAGACTAGGTCTCAAATCATGAAAGATGTATTGAAGGTTAAGCATGAAAAGGCTTTTGTGACTCAAGTTATAAATTCATCTAAATGTCTAACTTAATGTACAAAGAAAATCAGGGGTTCTTTATGCAGCCACTTTCTCCCCCAGAGGAAAAAGTTGGATTGCTAAAGGAAAAAAGAATCAATTGCTATTGGAAAGGTGAACAGCTAGAGGTAGCACAGACGCGTTGGATTATGTGAGAGCTCAGTACATATGAGGTGGCAGTGGCTCGACACTGCAGTGTTTACTTGACTGATTGCTTGTATTGCTGCAGAGATAATGCCACTGCTATGGAGAGCAGATGTATGTCATGGAGCTGCACACCATCTTGTCCCCATTCAGTTCACAAAGTACTGTCATGTGTTGTTTTTTTTTTAATTTGTACAATGATTGATTTTTATAAATAAATAAAAGAAATAAAAACATCCTTCCTAGAGCGTTGGCTTTGTTCTTTTAAAATAGTAAGTTATAACAGCATCATTGATTTGATTACCTAGAATCACCATTTGTGTTCTGAAACTCCCTCCTTTCTGCAGATGGGGCTTATCACCTTCTCAGCTTAGCTCCTCATATCCTCCTGTAGAGACCAGGGCTTCTCTGCAGTAGAAGGATCCTACTGTCAGATCTGAAAGGATAGTATGGTACAGTGCGTTCGTGGCAAATTACTATAATTCTGCATTTTTCTTTCAGTTGCATTTTCAGGCCTTGGCTTTACCACCTTCTACCTAGCTGGAAAGTTGCATTGCTTCACGGAAAATGGCCGTGGGAAGAGCTGGAGGCTCTGTGCAGCAATTCTGCCTCTCTACTGTGCCATGATGATTGCTCTGTCACGTATGTGTGATTACAAACACCACTGGCAAGGTGAGCCATGGAGATACCTTTTCATATGTCTATAAAACTAGCTTTGCATTTCTGTGCTTTTTTGTTTGTTTCACTGAAATCATGTGAGTTATGGTGCACACTATTGCAGAGTTCCCTTGCTCCTCGACTGATGCTCCTGGATTTCTGCCTTTTGGTTTCAATTAAGTACAGCGTTACTCAGTCCCACTGAGCTCTTTCCTATCTCATACTGAGATAGGACCAGAGTAAGACATCCTGTTACATGATTTTTTTTTTGCTCTGGTTTTGTGTTTGCACACCATTGTGTTCTACCATAGCAGCTTAATCACAATCCATTAACCTTGACATGCTCTTGAAGGAGTCTCTGTCTCCTGCAGAGTCCTTGCGTTGTTGCAGGGCTTGGTGTAGTCGGATCAGAGAGCACAAAGCTGTTAGGGTTCTCGTGCTCTGTGTGAGACCTGGCTGGTTTGAATTTGTTTAATGCAAATGAACATGAACAGCAGCGTACAGGTTTTACTATCTAGTTCTGGCTGTGTGTTTGCATTGCGTACTACATCTTGCCAAGAGTAAGGATTATTTATGTACTGACATGTGCTCTGAGGCAGATTATTATGCTGTATTTTATATATGATGGATGGAAACTACACCCAAGGGGTTGTGACTGTGTCCAATTACAGTTCCTCATATTTTTGTTTCTGAAATTCAAGCTGGAAACTCAGATAGCTCTCCCCAAGCTAGAAACATGCTGGCGTACAATATCCAGCAGGTAACCTGTGCCCTTAGCTGGAAGAACTATGTTCTCAAGGGAGAGACACGTTCACTCTGTAACATGCTACGCTCATGCCTTGTTTTTTATGCCCAGCAGTCATCCAGTCATATTGCTTGTGGTGTTAACTGTATCTTAACTATGCTGTGGTGTATGAACAAGGACTGTCAATATGATGTCCAAGACAGCATACTGTAGGTGAAAGGTGGAGTAGAGTATATGTACATTACAAAGCCATACAGTAGCCTGAGAACATAAATATTATGAGATTTTAGGAAGTCTGTTCAGTTTGACTAGAAAATGTAGTGTTCAGGATTTATTGTTGAAATTGGTGAGCATTAGAATATTTCATTATGAATCCTGAATGCATTGACTGTTTTTAAGTCCCTTGATCTCCATTTGGTGATTCTTGTATGGAAAGAAAAGTAAAGATAACTACTGAAATTGAAAGAATATTCTTTTTTCCTTTATCGGCAAAGGAAAACAAGTGGAAAGTAAGTCTGGGTTAAACACAAGTCAGTCAAATGCCTTGTATTTGCAGTTTTCCCTACTGTCTGTCCATTCCGTGGTAACATGATTTTGTTGCTTTTCTTACCTAGATGCTTTTGTTGGAGGGATCATTGGCCTCATTTTTGCTTATATTTGCTACAGACAGCACTACCCTCCTTTGGGTAATACAGCTTGTCATAAATCTTACGTCAGCCTGCTAGATCAGAACTCAATGAAGAAAGAAGAGAGACCTACAGCAGATAATGCTACTGGCCTGCCTCTAGAGGGAATAACTGAAGGTCCAGTATGACTAAGAAATGCAAAATGAACTTTTAGTCTTCTCACGTTTTCTCCAAGCTGGTCTCTTAACGCAGTGTTTCTTACTATACACTTGATCTGTACCTTTTCTTTTGTTTCTTTCCTTGTTTTAAGGATAAATTGAACGTTTTATTTTTAATGCCATAGTATCACTGTACTTTTAAACTTTGATTTTCAATTCATGTTGACGACTGAATTGTCTGTTTTCAATCTACTGCAGATAGATTATTCAGGGGAAGCAGAAAGAACATTAGAAAACAGTCCCATATGGAAATTTGTCAAGAGAGTAAACTTAAAGAATGTGTGGTTGAGGATATGGTAGATATGGAAACAGATTTTCTTAAGTACATTGTATCTCCTAGAAAGTTCTGATTGTCTTCAGCACTCACTCACTTTGATGGGTGATGAGTACACACAGCACTTTTCATCAGATGTTCAGTGTCTGTCTGGCCAGATGTTTCGTTGTGTAATTTAATAAGTTGGGGCATCATCCTTCTGTTTATTCTTGTTGCCTTCTAACCCAGTAAACTCCTTATACTGGGAGAACTTTGTATTAAGCTTTGGCAAGGTTATTCTGAGCTACTAATAATCAAGCAGCCGACAGGCAGGTGTGGTTACAAGTTTTAAGAGCTAAGCCTTGTCACATTAGTAGTTCCACAGGATGATGCTGACACTTGAGAAATTCCACACTGTTAAAATTACAATTACAGCTTACAATAACATGTATGCTCATAGGATGGATCAGAAACTTGGTATTATATCATTAGCAATTTTTTGAGAGCGCTTGCAGTAATTACCATCAAAACAAAATGAAAGTAAGGAATATTCATGACATTCAACAAGCTGAAGTCTTCAATACAACAAAAAAAAATCCTAAACGTTTGAGGATGAAGTAACATAATGGTTTTGTGATTCTCAGTGTACCATGTTCATTCGTGTGTAGTGACTCACTGCAGCACTGACGATCTGAAGAAATGCCAAGATTTTCATTTGTGACTTTGGGTGCACGACCATGAATGCTTTTGGTGGTTTCCAGCACTGTAACATATCCGGAGGAATGCTGGCAATGGTGTTCCACTTGAACCATTCCATGTTCTCTGCTCATCATGTTCTTGTGCATGGTATTTGCAAAGGTTGGCTTGGTATCTGAACTGAAACTCACTTAAGTCAAAACACTGCTGATACAGAGGACATGACCAAACAACCTTAGGTAATTTATTATTATTAAGGTCCAGTTTTGTTACATATGCACTATGCAGTATACATCACATTCCTGTGAAATGATATAGCTTTGGGTGGCAGATTGTCAGATTCCAGAATCTCTTTTTGTGATTATCCTGTGAAAATAGAGGTAGATACTCTAGACCGTGTCTTGGCAGTTGAACATTTCTTAGCAGGGGCTGCTGGTTAAAGCAATCGAGACAGTGTTGACCAACAATCATTTTTACGGTGCTTTAGACTGGAGGAGACTGCTGCCATAATTATAATTTGTGTTCCTGTTGGAATATGTATTGGCCTTGTAGGCATTTTGTGATTCAAGCAGCTCAATGTCTTTATGTAACGCTTGTCATTTACTTTTGTCAAAGGTAATCTTTGTAGGTTTTTGTTTTGAGAAGAGCTACTTCCTGATTGGCACTTGAATTTTTATGGAAAACAAGTAAATTAGACTCCCTTTTAAAAATTGTCATAATTGTGTACAAGAGAATACAATGATACTGTGTATGAACATATGATATTTGGAAATCATTACAAATAGGGAGTGATGCGAAGGGACAAATTCTAATAGGCATAAACCCAGCAGGGTTCTGTAGAAATTAGGCTTGATCTATTTGTAAAAGTAATACCAGTTTGACTGTATGGTTAAACACTATGTTAGAGGCAAGATTTTTTACTGACAGTTACAGTATTCTGCGCTCTAGAGTAGAGGCAGTTGGCCAAACCTAACTGTCTTATGGTGTACATATGCTGGGTCGTGAAGCTAGCAGAAGTGAAGCAGAATTGTGCTGGCATTGTATGTGCATTGGATTTGACAGAACACTTCTCTGGTGTAATTAAGATCTTATTGTAGACATCCACAAAGTTTAGTGAAGGTTTAATCTTTCTATAAGGTTTTTAAACCATCTTGTCGAGTTCTGCAACAAAGATAGCATTTTCTACTATGTTATATGGGATGATTAAAAGGAAGCCCTACAGTAAGTGTGTTGGCTTTACATTGTATAGGGCTTTGCCATTAGCTTTTTCTTTCAGCAGGAACCTTAGTCTTCCAGGTTATATGCAAATGTTGAAAAAAAAAATCTTAAAATTAGAAGTTTAATACTGATGCATAGTGCATTTTGCATGTTTTTATATAGATCTGGCTTATTCTCAAAACTGAGTGGGGCCTCCTAACTGTGCTGTTCACATTCCCAGTATTTTAATGGCTTTTGATACAAATAAGTGATTTTCTTTGGGTTGGGAAGTGCTTGTGCAGGCCTGAAATAAGTAGTGGCTGTTGAAAGACTGGAATGTGAAATGTAATGCAGCGTTGATACTATGTTGCAAGAGTAATTGGTGAGCTTTGCAAAGCAGGAAAGAATAACACATTTTAATGTAATTAAATGGAAAGTCATAATACAGACAATGTGAAAGCTTTGATTAAAATGTAATTAAAATTATGAAAGACATAATGAGGTGAAACTTACAGCAGGATCTGTAGATGCTGTAATTACCAGTGGAAAGTCAGCGTGGGGAAGGCATTTTTTGTGGATCAATGTATTTTAATCTCATGCTTTCTCACTGTGAAGGAGATGTAATGTTGTAATGCACCAATAAAGCAACACATGAATATGGGTTTGTACATCTGCGTGTTACCATTTTTTATCAAGTTAGTTTAATTAATAAACCACATGGTGTATTACCAAAAGAAGCCCTAATGTAACTGCATTATTTATGAACCAAAGCCGTTCCAAAAGTGATTAATGTTACTAGCTTTTCTCATTTAACCAAAATATGCTACCCAGCATCCATCCAGGAAAATGCACAGTGTAAGCCTGCAAGGCTGAAATTTTGAAATATTAAACCAACTAAACTGCAACAGGTCCCTTTTACCTGTCACATTCTGTATCTCAGAAGTTACTGGGAATGCCATATTTAATAAAACGTGGTTAGAGTAGGAAAAGACAACAAGATCTAATGGAACGCAGCAGAAATATCCTGACACCAAACGTATGAGATTGCAAATCAGTCAGCAGAATGTCCCTGTACTGTATGCATATCTCTGGCAATGTGCTGTGCATAGAAGCATGCATGAATCAGTGTAAAAGCTGATTCATTCTCAGATTTTCGTGTGTGCAACTTAGTCTGGTTTCACCCTTGCTTCTTTCCCCATGCTTATAGCACCTGAAGCCTTCGTACCACTTCTGTTCATGCTTTTACATTTTTAGGATGATAGTTAATGACATATTGTAACGCTTGACCACAGTTTTTTCTTTTGGTAACATACTCCTCTCTTGGGCTAGAAAACTGTTGGATTGATCTGACCTGACGCAAGGGGAAAAGTATTGACCATGTCAGCATTAGGATGATGAGAGGGAAGACACTTGTTTACCTTGCTTTTCATGTTCATAATATGTAAAGGCTTGGATGTAAGATAACCGTTATCATTTCAGTATCACCTAGCCTACCACTGTTACTGCACTACACTTGTGCCTGCTGGGACAAGTGCAGGGCCCGGCATCAAAGGGTTACTCCATGCTTGTCTTCACTCAAAGCAAGAAAATGGAATTCCTGTTCTTCCTAGGATGCAATCCTAAAAGCCAGAGTAGAAGCTGAGGACCACAGTCAGAGGAAGAACATTGCTTTGAATTTTTTTCTTCTGGTTGCTTCCATGGCAGCAGCCTGGAACATCATTAAGTCTCAATGGAGAGCCCATAATGAACATGTTAAATATTAAAATAACAAGTCTGGATGGATATTTCCCAGTACACTGAGATGAATAGAGATGCCTTTTGCGTGTGCTTGGCACATTCCACCCTTGGCTGACTGCTGGAGGACTTCTGATGAAACTTGCAAAGGTAGCCAAGGAATTACTGTTCAGACCATTCAGGCCAGATCTGGATCTTGATCAAACCCAGAAACCTCTATGAAAAACATCTCAGCTGCAATCAGTATATACACGGACGTTACAGAAACTAAAGATCTGCCCATTATTATTTTGCTGCCAGCTTCTGAGAAAACTTTCCAAAAAAGTTTCCCAAAAAAACAAAAGGCATCAGTGGGTAGCATGAATCATGCAGTCTGTGTAGCGAGGTATGAACAGGGCATGAAATAGAAAATTCTTGCTCAGTGCTTTGACTTGATAGAAAAAAACATACAGTGATGCATAGAGCCAGTCCACATGTATTGCAGAACATCAAGCACCAAATCAGCCAGCTCTGCAGACCTTAAACCTTTGGACTGAGTTTCTCGTTAGCAGACCAGAAAAGCCCTCAATTTCACTGGCAGCTTTACAGCTGTTACCTATTATGCTAGAGACCTATTGTTATTTAACACTTGATAGCTAGACTGAATTCACATAGTCTGAAACAAGCTTATTTCCAGGAATAGATGGGGCTAGGCACAAGGAGGCTCTCCTTTTTATAATGGTATTTATATATGGTTTGCTGTTATTTTGGCATCCTGTTTGTAGGTGTAACTGCTTTTCAACAGCTCTGAGCCCTGTGAGCTCCAGGCCGAGTGTTGCCACAATTCTGGTTACTATCGCTCTCTCAAAATGACTTTCTGACACCATTAACAAAATTAAGAGTGAAGAGATGTTAATAAGATACATGGCCATTTTGTAATTCCTGGAAGAGATCTCAGCAAGGGAACGTTTGAGTTACAAGTCCGGAGACTTGCCTGGTGCCCCTTGCTGACATCACTCTGTTGTTGCAGTTCTTGAGCTTTGTATTGAATTCCTTCTGCCAGTGTAATTAGGAGAAGGGAATCTCCACTTGAGATTGCAGAATGTGTACAAATTATTTATTGGTATTTAACGGATTTTAGAATAACTCTCTCCTTTACCAGGAAGATTGAAAATACAGTACTATTGTATTAGTCTGAATTCTGTGCACGTCATTTCTTGTCAGCATTACAGAGCATTTGTGGATATACAACTGCATTTCATCTTCATGTCTAGTTCTGCCAATTGAAGCCACAGTAAAAGATTCACATTCTACTTCTTACTGAAGCCAGCACTCCAACAAAGGAAGGGAAAAGAGCATCCGAGCAATGGCCCAGTGTCATTCTTCAATCTAATAGATGTAAATCTGTCAGTTGAGTGAATATGCTGGAATTCCTATCTGCAGCATTATCCAACAAAGATAAAGTGACTTGAAACATCCTCTGTATCACTGAACGTGAGAAGGACCAGAGCTGTCTTCCTTAAACAGACCATGGAACAAAGGACCAGACACCATATCTCTATGACGCCTTGTTTGGAAAACAGCAATTCCATTTCACAAGGGTGTGATGGTTTAGAAAACACTTTTAACTTTATACGTTAATAAAACTGAGAGTTTTAATGCTATTTTAAGGGAAGAAGCTTGCAGTGTCTCCATACACATTGTTCTACAGAGCCCTCTGGCAGCCTGTGGAGCCAGTTTCCACTCCTGCTCTTTAGAGGCTTCCAGGTCACTCATGTCCTACAAATAGCCATAGTAACAGGATTGTTCTCAAGTGGGTGATTTGTTCCTACTCCATTTGACCATAAATTCTCACCTGGTCTGAGAAACCTTCCCCCAGATTTCAGTACAACACGGTTTCAGTTCACATGGGGGGTGTTTCCATTTTAATTTTTGACCACTTTATTTTTAGCATTGTGGAGTCTCTTTTTTAATTTAGTTTACTTTTTTAATACTAAAAGAAACCTCCTGTGCTACTAACTCCCCAGATGAGCACAGCTGATGTGAGAATTCAGCACAGGGCAGCTGGGAACAAGCACAGCCACAGACTGAAGCAGCATCAATGAATGATACAGGAGCTGGAAGCTGAGGGAGGGGACAGAGGACTGACCTATATGGAGCAGGAAGAGGTGCTGCAGGAGCTTCTAACTAGTAAGTGGATTTATGTTCTCTAGGAAGAGAGAAACTTAGCCTTTGTTTCTAAGATAAGTGCAAATAAATTAGCTGTGAGCTGAAAGTTTGCAAAGCAGAAGGCTGGCAAAATCACAGAGCAGCTTGTTGATGTGAATAAAGGGGGGCAGCAGTAGTAGCCTTGTTTCTTTGCAGTTCCTTATGGAGGGCTTCTGCAGCAGGGAGAGCTGAGCACTTGGGGAACTCTTTCAGCTCTGTTTTTCTTTCTTCCTTTCATTGCTTAATAGTTTGAGAAGCACCAGGATTTGTTTTCTTAAATTTATTCCTATCTGCTGTTAAATAAAACCTAGCTTCTAACTTAAAGTGCAATGGCTTGTAGTCTGTCAGGGCTATTAACATCTTGGCTTTTCTGGAAAGACTGTTCTGAAAACTCCATTTCTGAACCTGTTTATTCTTAATGTCTATGGTAGTTTTTAAGGGGTTCTATAGAACTGTTAAGCAAGTAAGTAATATTTCCCCATTATGTTTTTTCACACTAATAACAAGATACAATAAAATTTGTACTACCTAACACCTTTCCAAAAAAACTACAGTCATGACACATTGGTTTATGGAGTTACTGTTTACTGGTACTGGTAATGGCTGTAGGGTATTTATGATGCAGCAAGCGTGGCTATGAAAAAGGTTTTTACAAGTCATCGTAGAAAGACTGCCTCATTATGTTGTGATAATCTGCTAAATCACAAGAGTCGCTGCTGTAATTAATATTAATGCACAGAATTGTATGTAACATGTGATGCCCTCAGAGCCTTGTGTAGTCAATCACCCCCAGTAGCTGTGAGCTGGCTTTCCTGGTGCTAGATCCTCAGTGGTAGAGCTGCTGGCATTCACAGGTGCAGCGGGTTTGTGTGGTATTTGTTTAAACACCAACACTAGAAGGTGCAAATGATCT
Source organism: Numida meleagris (assembly GCF_002078875.1). Lineage (NCBI taxonomy): Eukaryota > Metazoa > Chordata > Aves > Galliformes > Numididae > Numida > Numida meleagris. The sequence goes on along the minus strand of NC_034413.1, from coordinate 4,946,836 downwards.
AAACCAAGCCTGTGAGGTGAATTTCAATGCGTTTGCTAGGAGAGGCCGGAACAAAAATACATCCCATTGTCGTCTGCGCTTCACTAAAAGCTTTCCTGTTGCTTCTCCATCACTCTGAGTTTTCACTTTGTTGAAGGCCTGAAATAGTGCTGCCTTTGATCACTGCTGAAATCAGTGGGGGCTGGATATAGCTAGGAATTATACTGTGCCTTATTTTCTGTCTGTGATAAAGTGAGCTTGCAGGCATGCTTACGCTCTTAAACAGGTCATTAACTCAAATTACTTCCTTACATGATATAAACGTCCCTGAAGTCTGAAAGTGGGTCAGTCAAACTGTGTTCAGCAAATCTTAACATCAACTATTCCTAATGTTAATGAGACTCCCAGGTATCTGGGCACACGTGGGCTGAAACCAGTTTGATGGGTCTGGACAACATTTTAGAGTCCATGTGTATTGGCACCTAAAGTTTGTTTGCTGCTTAAGCCTGACAAGAATAGTTTGTAATGCATAAGGCTGTCTTTCATTTGTGCAGAAGCAGTGTTTTAAGTGTCAAAAGAGGAAGGGAATGTGTGTTATGTTGTTGTTGTGTTTATCATTCGTTTGTGGTTAAACGAGTCTGGAAAATGCCTCCCTTCTTCACATGCTGTTTCATAGGGAAGTGTATGTGTCATACGGGGTGCATGGCAATATGTCAGATGAGAATATTGAGGGTTTCATCAATACCATTCAGTATGAAGTGCCATTGAACTTTGTTTTTTAACACTGAGCGTAACACCACCTGGTTCTTCTACAGCAAAAGCCTGAAAGAGCACAGCTCTCACACTCCTCCTGTCCAGAGGCAGCACTTTGCTGTAGTCCATGCTAGAACCGTATGCATGTCCCTTCCCACCTGTTGAATACAATCCTTGCTACATGGTCAGCTTCTCTATGAACACACAGTTCTACTATGTTTTTCCCGAAGTTTCAGTGTGTGTTTGATCCTGCTGGTGCTATTAACTCAAAACTATAATTATTAAAATTACCTGCTCCAAGTCTGTGGCTGCTGTCAGTTCTCAAACTTCTCTCTGATATGGGAGAGTGTGCTTGAAAGGATATTCAAGTAGGTTGTAAGTTTGGAATACCTCAAGTCATCACGTATTAATGCCTAATTCTATTTAGAATAATCCAGATAATCTTTGTTAAGTGCTGGGCATTAAACAGCCTTTATTCCAGGTACTTAAGATCAAGTAGGTTAATTAGTAATTATACATAAGAGCAGCAGCAGAAAAATCTGATGGTTTTGTGCGAAGTGAAAATTCTGGTTTGAACTTGAACACAAAGCACAGGGTTTCATGTTGCATTGTTTTGTGAATCGTTTTATTGTTGGGCTGTTTTTCCCTCCCATTTATTTGGAGTTGTCTGTTCCCTTAGGCTATGTTTTAAATGTGAGATGACATAAAATTGCTCCATCTAGCGTTGCAAATTACCAACAAAATCCACGGGGATGTGACTTTGTGCAAAAAAGGTGGAATACAGCAAGCACTGGCGACTCATACAGGAGATTACCACCAGGATCATGCCGGGGTGACATCCCCTGGGCTGGTGGCCAATGAGTGCACCTTCATGAACAGGTGGAGGAGAGCAGTGACACAATTAGTCACCAGCATTCTCAAATAAAACCCTTTCCTGTGAGTGAGGCAACATGTCATCAGCACGATGTGGCCTGAGAAGCAGATGCTGTCCCTGGGATGGTGGCTGGGTGCAGGAAGGTGCTCTCCTTCCCATCGCAGAGCTGCTGCCATTTGCTGTGTGCAGCGGTCATGAGCCTGCTCTACCCTGACATAAGCAGGAAGGACTGCAGCGATGTTTCTCCCTGCCTCTGGCCTCGATCCAGTCAGTCATTAACTTTAGCCTCTTCTGGAGAACATCTTGAATTTTTCAGGCTTCCTGGTGGAAAGATGTCTCAAAACCATTTTATTGATTACGTCTGAGATCTTCCTTGTGTATGTTCCAAAGCAAGAACATCTGGAAAGCTGCAGACATTGACACTAATAAATTATCCTGCAAACTTTTTCAAACCCTCCAACCGCAGTCTGAATTTGGGTCACTCATTTGGGACTCATTTGTCTCTCCTTGGTTAGACAGGTGTACTCCAGTGACCCCAGCACCTAGATGCATGCTGTTTAGGACATGGTGATGTGGCTTCTGTTTGCATCTCTAGCTGCTGGGCAATGCTACAATCAGTGAGTAAAATGCTCTGGTTTTATGAAATGTGACTGCAGCAGGAGATCAGAGCCTCTCAAATGGTTGGAAAATCTGACACGGGGAGAAAGTCCGCACTGTGCTCTGCATTGTTACCTGTTTTGGCACAGTCTGCCGGAGTACATCTCCACGAGGAAAGCTGCTATGAAACCCCGGTGTGACTTTATAACAACATCCTAAAATGTTCAAGTTAAAAATACTAGTAAAAATAACAAAAAAAAATACAGGAAAAAAAAAAAGCTGTGAGGATTATTTTCACTGCCCATTGTGCTAAACAAAATATTTCAAGGACTTCCACTACAGAGCTTCTTTAGTTTTATAGCTGTGAAGATGAACACGGGATATTAATTCTATTTATTCTGAGCAGATCTTGAAGATCATGCAAAATTGTGAAATAGTTCTGAAACAGTTGGCCAAATCATCATTGCAATATGGCTTTGTAATTCAGAAAGCCTTTTTTTTTCCTCAAAAAAGTGTTGCATGTAGTAGTGCTTTTCTGGAAACTGTCACTCCTGGGTGATTGCATGCACTCCTGGAAATTGCATGCTTTTTCTCATCTTTCTTGAAGTGCGACATGCAGAGTGATGATGATGTTCAGCTTAGCATTTCATTACAAAATCAGTGTTCAGCTCTGATTTAGCCACACCCCAAAGGATTTTAGAGTAAGACATCAGACATCCAGCTTCCCAAGTTAGCATTAGAAATATTTATCACATGTCCATTAGATCAGCATATTCAGCGTTTGAATTGAAATTCTCTTTAAAGGGTACTAAATTTCTTTCAAAAAATGATGTTAATATGGCAGAAGATTTTGTAGGTTGCTTCTACAAGATATTTAATAATTAAAGCCTTGGTGATATTGTTAAGAATCATCACTCAGATGTCAGTGGAAGAGAAAGGCTGCACAAAGCTGAAGAGCCCCAGAGAACATGCAGCTTGGCAGTTCCGCACTGCAGAGCAGATGCTGACTCCTTGGCTTGCAAGGTTTCTGCCTCTCGATCAGCAAACAGCATCAGGTGAAGTCTGGCAGGAGATCTAAAATTTGGCTTCTTGGATGGTACTGCTACACCTCTTGAGTTTTCACCAAGAGTTTATGTATGAATGGCTTCTATTTCCTCTACGTTAATTTGCCGTGAATTATCCATTTTAAATGATCTACTTCATTTTAAATCCACCAAGGGATAAGGCTGAAAGGACTCAAGTAAGAATGTGGATCAGTTACATGGAAAGCTGGCTAAATAACCGACATTTATCTTTACTAATGAATTTTGATCACTGATGGCCTGCTAATCACTGCGATAGTTCAGCTCTTCTACTCCAGAATGAGTTAGTGAGCAACTTAGCGTTGCTGAAGGCAGGGAGCTGGCAGGAAAATCCTTCCCACCAGGGACAGCACACATCAGCACACCGCTCATGGACAGCCACCTCTGCTCTGGGGGGGACTTCTGTGGCCCCAGGCTGACCATGATGAGGTCATGGGCAATAGTTAACCCCTGGCTGAATGCCCTGAACCACCTTGTTATTGATGGAGATAGGGTTAAAATCAAAGCTCAGAACATGAACTAGTGGTAGAAAGCCTCAGGCAAATATAATCAAACTGGAAATAAGATAGAACTTTTCCAAGTAAAGGGAGATATTCCTAATCCTTCCCAGTGATTCGTTATAGGCAGCAGTAGTACATCAGAGCTACGTGTCTTTCTAGAAAAAAGGCTGTTCTAAAATCTGAGGTTATTGGGTAGTTAAACTAAATAAAAATCACTATTTGGCTTTAGAAATCCATTAGTTATATAAGATGATAATAAAAATAACAACAATGAGGTAGTCTCTGATCGTTTTAAAACTTGGACTGTGGCTGTGGCAGGTGAAAAAGTCCAAAGGCGAAGGTCTAGAGAAGTGTATTGGGTTGGAATTAATAGTCTCAGAAAACATATATGCTGCAGAGAGTGTACCTGGCCTTCCTGACCGCATCCAACTGCAAGAATGTGTTTGAGTTTCCGGATGGTTGAGTGAAGTTTAATAGATTTCATTACTGTCCTGGTCAATAGACAAATGAGCAGAAAGGTTTATTGCAAATCATGTGTTTGAAGTGAGTCGACTCATTAATCTAATTATGTATTTTTATCTCTAAACATGTTGTATTGACTGTGGTTGTCAAAGCATCTACTCAAATACCTGGAATTGCACAGCGCAGAGCTGATAGATCTCTTGTTTGGCCATGCGGCCTGCACCAAATCACCATGCCTGTGGCCACCACAGCTGAGCCAAGGTGACCCACTGCTCTGTGTGCATGGTTCACAACAAATTCAGCAGCTCTGTGTTTCTAAAGCAAATGGGGAATAGCTGAGGAAAGACAGCACTAGCCCCCAACGAAAAGTAATCCTTGTTTTGACAGTCTGTATGCAAAGTATTAGCTTATTGAAATCTGTTGCGAAGCCCTCACTACTCATCAGTCACTGCACGTGTGCTTTATCTTGTTGGAATCTAAAGTACTGTAAGAAAACATGTGGAATTCATTCTGCTTCATGCTGATGAAACTTGGATGGGGTGGCCCAAAGTTTTATTGGCACTGAATGCTGGCTTCTGGACTGCCAAGCTGCGTGCCAGGCTTCCTCCAGATTGTGCTCTCCTTTTTGGGGAATGATGGTGTCTCAAGGGCAGAGGAGTGACCTCTGCACTAATGAGGAGGCCTGCAGGAGCTTCTCAGCAGAAAACAGGCACCAGCCAACATTTGGTTTCAATCAGCTGAGCCTTGAGGCTGCTTTGGACTTGATAAAATTCACAACAGCTTTTGGACTAGGGCCACGTGCAGCTGATGAAGGGTGAGAGGGCACGAAGGCCCGTGGAGGGTGTTGGATTTCCTGGTGGATTATCTGATTGTTCAGTGCTTGAAAGCCAGATTTGCTGATGTTTCCAGTGTCTCTATGGTTCAGCAAACAGCTGCCACAGAACAGACCAATAAAGCAGTGACCCATGTGAAAACAGGAATTCTCAGTACCAGGATGTGAAAGTGGCTCCAAGAAGGATGTCTAATTCCAGAGAAACAAGAACACGCAAGATTATGAGCTTATTTGCAGCTTTATAAAACAGAGTTAAGAACAGATGAATGTAGAATTAAGATTTTATATTAATGCACTGGATTATTAGTTTCATACTCATTTAATTAGGACAAATCCTTTACCCTTGCCAATAATGGTAATTATAAAGATGGTTATTCTTTAATAAATTCACTTGATGAGGGGAAGAAGTTCAATATTACTCAAGTCCAACTATCATTATATGAAGGAATACTTGCATGGGGAAACTTGTCTTGTGGCGAGCCCTAAGCCAACACAGCACAGCTCATAGAATTGGTACCAAATCGGCTATAATGACTTGTCCAGCATGTCCAAGAGCATCCTGAGCTAGTATGCTTAGCTCAAATCAAATATCTTTAGTATTCTGCAAGAACACCTTTAACATTAGGAAAGGGAAATGACAAACCACTGAAAACCAATTTCAAAATGGAGCTTTAAAAAGGCTCCTGCAGATCTTGTGTGTGCCCTCTGCTTGCATATACCAACTGGGTGATTTACCCTTCCTCACTCTGACAGTTATGTCATTCTCAGGTATCCCTTTTGCACTTGTAAATACCTTGGGTAGAAAGCAAAGAGATGAGTCCAATTCTCAGGCTGTTGAAAACTTGATCTTAAGGTAATATATCTACACAATACAGTAAATTAGTTTTTTGTGTCTCCAGGTTTAAGTGTATTGTGATAACTTGTTTAATTCAGATCAGCTGTCATTCTTCTACTTTCTAGGAAAGAGACTAAGTTCTGTTATTTATCTAAGGAAGTGGTAGCTCTGGTGTAGTTAAATACTGGATTCTGAATAAAAGAAAACTTCATGTCATCCATTATGTGATGTGAATTACTGTAGTTAGATGTAAATAGAATTTTAACAGCTTCTACGGTCAGGTCTTCTATGACCTTATCCTAGTAATCTGTGTTATACAGAGCTATGCCCATTAAGCTTTATATTACCTTTCTAATAAGGAATTAACTAATGTGACTCAAGAAAATATCTCAAGAAAAGTGACAAGGAACAGTGAAATCCTAAAACTCCTACTGCAGCCGATAGCAAATATGAAGTGGAAATTGAATTCATACTGATATTCTGACGCATGTTATATTTGTGTTGCAAATGTGGATGTGATCTGCATTTGTGTTTACCCTCTGTCATCTTAAAATAAGCAGTAGCTTTTTATCAGGTGATTTGGAATAAAAATTTAAAAACCATACTATGGTTTAAAAACCTTGCTGTAGGTCCATCAGCAGTGGTGGCTCCTGCTTAGGGGTTATCTGTGAGTGTAGGCGAGAGGCAAAGGGAGATCTTCACCAGCTTTGGTGTGGCCTTACTTGTTTACTTGAAACAAAAAATAATAGAGTCTTGAGTAGTCCTCCCAGTAAGGTCATGGAGAAGACTGGGGGCTATGGTAGCTGGCTAACGCACCACCAAACACAAGTTCTCTTTCAGCATCCCTGCAGTGTTGATGGGAACATCGTGGGTCTGGTCCTTTTGTCAAGGTTACAGTGTCAGCAGCAAACCTCATCCCTTGGCTTCCTAAATGTTAGTTATGCTTCCTAAAACTGAAGAAGTCTCAGGCATATCTGAGTGTCGGTACTTTCCAAGAATATGAATATAATCTTCCCAAATGATTGGAAAAAGGTGTATTTCTGTCTCTCCATGAAATCACACAGTGACTTATTGGCAGTTTTGTAAAACAGAAAGTTAATGAAAGGGAAAATGGAAAGCGTTCAGATAATAGCATTGCATTTTTATTCTGAAAATGCTTCCTTATATACTGTCATTATCTTGGTCTTTAGACTAAGGGGGAAAAAAAAACAATATTAAAATAAGTTTGTGGAGTATGAAACTAGCTGTGAGGAAGTTATAATATGAATACTTACTTGATGCTTAATGAATACTCTGTATGATGGTAGGACTTAATTGCCCTATACTTTGTCAGCCAGTGAAGGGGTGGGAAGTCTTGGGAAAGCCAGGTTTGAGCTGCAGTGTCCTGATTCTGCAGCTCTCAATCTGCAGCTGCTCACACAGTTCAGAGAATGAAGACCACCTGAAGGAGTGGGAAATCTAAATAGGAAAAAAGTATATTCCTTTCTCAGGCACCTTCTTGTTTTGGTGGTTCCTGTCTTCCTGAAATCTCTAGAAAGCATTTCTGCTGGCAGAAACACTCAGCAAATTCACGGGCAGCGTTGTGCTCCAGGCTGGGATTCCTCGGATCGTTTGCATCCATCTCTTGCAATTTGTCGTACTAATTCCACCAGCTCAGCACAAAACCTTGACATTTATCACAGAACTAACGCTATTATTCATCTCATGATCTCAGCAGTCAGAGCTGCCACCAACCTAATTGTCCTGTAAGGGGCTGCTGATGAAAAATAGCAATCTGCAGAGAAGGGACAAGTGAATACCAAAAGTTTGAGTGCCATTTCAGCTTGGATCAATATCATAGGATTTAATTGTTTGTATGGAACATTTTGAGTCTGAACAGCTGCAAGATAATAAACACAGATTGAAGATCATTTGTTTCTTTTGGATGCCAAAGAGGGGAGTGAGATGCAGACTGAAATCACCCTGTCATACATGGAGCTGCGTTTAATTCCTCACTTAGATGGGGTCAGTGGCCCTCTGTGAGTCCAGTTCTGTGATATTTTTCAGTGCTTTCTGAAATAATACCCACTCTCAGCTTTACACTTCATATTCCGTACAGAATATATATATAGCATTTTTGATAGCTGTTTTGCTGCATTCAAAGTTCTACAATGCTAGATTGCTCATTTCTTAACTCGGCTCTGTATAAGAAGTCTATCACTGTAAAAATCTGTTTATCTGTGAGCTTTGGGCATTATATAAAACTACTGCTTCCGGTTCTGTAACTACAGTCTGGGTTATTGACCAGACAAAAGTAAGGAGTCTTCTTCATGTAAGCAGGAATTAAGTTTTGTTCCCATTTCAAATCAGGAGAGCTATGTTCTTGGTGTGCTTTGCTGGCTGCTTTCCTTTATATTCTCTTTTCAGGTGGTAAGCAATGTAGTCTTTGAGAGCACAAAGTTGGAGTTGTGTTACCAAGTTCCCAGCTCTGTCTGGTCACCAGCTGTGAGCACAAAGGCAACAATGAGTGTGTGCCGGATTCCTTCCTACCTGGCAGTCCACCCAAGTGGAGGACAAACGTGAATGGCCTTTCTCAAGTTCTTCTTCTGGCTTCAGCAATTAAACTGGTCAATTTCATTTTGATATTATCAAAGTACTCTTGGGTTTTGAGAGCTTCCAACTCTACACAGTTATCCCAAATAGCCCTGCAATGCATGCCAGTCCACCAAGCTTGCTAAGAAATTTATATCAAAATGTCTTTTGAACAAAAAGGTGTTCTTCTTTTAAAAAAATAAAAACCCATTTTCATTATAATAAGCAGGGATTTATAAATCAAACTAGAAATATAATAACCGCATATTTTTGGATTTGGTTATAGTATTCAAAGGAGAAATAGAATTCTTTGCAATGATATGCACATTAAAAATACTCTCTTCCACTGGAGCTTAATTGTCACAGTACTAAAATATTACACAACCTGAACTATACGTCTCCTTTCAGTGAAATCTTGGGATGTATTAGAACTGCGATGTCAGTCATGTATGTTATAATACATCCCGACTGACTGCCTCCTCTGATCATTGTGTGGTGATAGAGATGTGCACTGTGCTTCTCTCTTCCTCTTTCCTTAGGATTTTTTTTTTTCCAATGGGGAAAACATATCAGGCCTTGTATTAAATATAGGTGGTTCTTCTGATGTATAAATGCTGAAAGCGAAAGCTCACATGGGCTGTGGAGAGGGGAAATTGCTGCTTTGGTTTAACTCATGGTGCTTAGCTAAAATTAAAAGTAAATGGAAGGAAAACTGGGTAATCGTGATCTCATAATTATGAGATTTGCAATTTCTGGAAGTACATAAAAGATTGATACTGAGTTTACTCAGTGAACTGCTATTATTAATTAGTAATTAGCAGCAATAATGTTTAACCTGCACAGTACAGAAAATGGAGTCAATCCGTTCTCAGCAGCTATGGCCAGAATGCTTAACTTTGATTGAATTGTTATTTGTGAAAGACCTGATTTTGCCTGTGTGTTTCCATGTTTTAATTTCATTGTTTTCTTTAACAATTTTCTGCCCCAAGCAGTAACTCTCATAGTAGTTGGATATAGACACTTGATATATGTTATTTGAAGAGACACAAAGCATTTGATGAGGGAGAAGAGGGTTGTAAATTAATGGGAGCAAGAAAGCTGTTTTACAGGCCAATAATTTGATCGATACCAAATTCGCGTAGACCAGAAATAGGCATCTCTATAGAGATCTGAGCTCTATAATAAAAGCAGTACAGCGCTATTTATTTTGTTCAAGTTTAATTCTGCATCCTTCCTTGGAATATGCCCAAAATTATGAATAATAAAACTTCATTTTATTCCCAATGGCTTTTATACTAAGACAAACGTGGGTAAAATTCCTTATTTTTTGCATGGTTTTGAACATCACCTTCCTGTTCCCAAGCAGGAGGCTGCAGTGATTCGCTAGGCAGTGCGTCATGCTAAAGATGGCATGCTATAAATGATCTGAGATATCCATGCTTTTTTTACTAAATAAATGATATTGCATTATTATTTGGCCAAATCTGTGCTATTCTGACTCAAACTTTGATTCAGATGGTAAAAGCAAACTGGATCTATTCTGAACATTCTTCTCCATTACTCATTACTTCTAGGAAAAAGCATTATTAGTAAAGCAAAAGGACTACTCTTCCTCTGCTCATTCCTATGGTCTCATCCTTTACTTTGAAACTATATCTTCCAAACTGCTGAGCCCACAGTTCCATACAGGCTGAGTGGAATTACTGAGGCTCATGCTGTGAGCGTGACAAAACCCAGGTTGGAACTGAATGGTATCGTATCATTAATTAATGTGCACAGAATCCTAAGAGAGGGAAATTAATGAGGTAGAGAGGCCTTTGTGTTGCAGAAAGAGCTGATAATTAATCTTCCTCTTTATTTTTGTTTGTTTCTGAAATATTTGTGTGTTTTCTTTAAAAATCTGCAGCTGCAGGTCGGGATAGGGAAACCATGGACAGACTTCAAAAGTAGAACAAGGTGAATAAGACTTTTGAATGTCGCTTGCCTATACTGCTATGGTTGTCCATTAATTCTTCTTCATCCATTCTGTACCTACCCTCATGTCAATCAACTCATCAACATTTTTCTTTTATTAGCCCCTACCTTCTCCTTAAATGTTAAAGCTAAAAGTTTTGGCAAAGCTCTACTCTTGCAAAGGCTCGCTACTATAGCAGTTTGCACTTTGAGACACTCTTTTTACTTGTAAAAGCATTAGTCTCTCTTTCTTGTTAAAAAACATCCAACCAAAAATAACAGAAACAAGTGAATTCTATGCTCTTGTCCATTAAATTTCCTACAGGTAGACCCACTCTATTGCTTGTACAAGACATTGTGGAAGCTACTGGGATGTAGGCCATCCACAGTTGACTTCTGCGTCTACATGTGTGAAAGGACTTGTGGTATCCATGGGCACCTTCAGAGGTGTAATCAAGTCCTGGCTGGAATTAGATAGAAACCTTTCTATCTGAACTGTAGGCCATGTGAACATCTCCTGTGTGGGCTGCCGTCCCAGAAGGGTATACCATAAAGGGAGTGGTCCAAGTAGTCCATTGTTGAGTGACAATCCTCAGCATGTAAGGGTCAAGGTTACAGGGATTAAGATTGTGGAAAAATTTCACATAGTCTATTATACCCTTCTCCTTTGGAGAAGACATTTAGTTGACACACCTTTGATGCATGTAGTTGGAGCACTTATGGTGTAAGAAAATTTTCCATTAATCTTCCCAGACACACATAATTTTACTTTGATCTTAAATACAATAAAACTTGTTAGTTGTTTTGTTTTGTTTCCTTTTCTCTGAGTTATAACCTGGTTTCTGGATTAAATTTACTTGGTGCGATTTTGTGGTTGCTGAAGTCAAAAAAGTAAACTCTGTGCATGAGAAAATAGATCACCGCCATTACATGAGCCATATGTTCAAGAAAAGAAAATGCGAAAGAAGCAATTTACTCCCTGAAGCGTACTTATTAAACTTCGGTGATTGAATAAAGTGCAAGGACCAGGTGCATCTACCTCTCAGATATGCTCCTGCAGCCTTTTTCAGGAGTCAGCTCCCATAGGATAAGTTCATGCAATTAGTTACCGTTTTGACTGAATCCACCAAGAAAATGTTATGCTTTGAAGGTGTACTCAATTTGCAGGGAAATACATAAGGTGCACTTGCACTCTGATGTTTAGAATCATCCCACTGAGGATGGAAGTGTTCACCGTTGGAGGAGAAGGGAAATATCTTTGATTACAAAATATCACAGCAGTGGATTATAACAAAAATAGTGAATGGATTTTGGTGTGTAAGCTCTGATTTGTACTATGGTACTATAGGTTAAATCATGCCTGGAACAAAAGAAGGAAAACTGAGCACGTGCTTGTGACAGTGGGAACCCCAGTTAGAATAGGACAAACTCTTTTGGTATGCACCTTCTGCCCCAATCGACAACTACGTTCTCAACTGGGAGGTGATAACACATTGGGACACTGGACTTGTTAGGTTAGAACAAAGCTTGTTCAGCACAGAGGTGACCTGAAAAGAAAGGGAAAAAGAGTGAAAGAGATTCTAGAGGGATTCCCTGGAGCCCAGCCTCACTGAGAATAAAGCAAGCATTGGGTCTCCTTGTCATGGGTAAGTGGCAGCAGCAAATGAGCATGTCCTGGGCATATTGGAGAGAATGGGAGTCCTGGAATGGGCTGCACTGGGGGATATTTAAACCTCTCCTTAACCTCGAAGTGCTTCTGCATTCCACTTCTCTCTCTGTAAATGTGGTCAGCCACCATTCTTCCGTTTGGGTTGTAAGATCTTCAAAGCATTGTTTGCTTTTGCTTAAGACAATAGGGCTGAATTTTCCTGCATTGTGAGCCAACAATAATCTCTTTTTGGCTGCCTCAAAGGACACATGCATATTAAAAAAAAAATAAAAATAAAAAGACACAACTAAACAAAAAAATTGCTGTGTTGTCCTAATTGATTTTGAGAAAAAAAGAAGTGTAAAATATTTCTGGGCTTACAGAGAACACCACTGTTATTTATATCTTAACATCTGAGGAATGGAGGAAAACAAAATATCATGAAAACTAAGTAGGGAAAATGCATGAATTATTAGAAGAGAATCTTAAGAAATTTGGTTTGTGTTTCCATTGTATTATCTCCTAGGTAACAAATGATATTTCCTACAATACACCTCCTCTGTGTTGACTAATAAAGTAGCTAATAATACGGTATGTCAAAATAAGTTCAAATATTTCCAAAAGGCTTGATCTTTCTTAGGTAAACATTTCATAAAAAGGGATTAATTCAAGAAAAAGATATTTTAAATATAGAATTAATTTGTTATTTTATTCTGCGATCCAATATATCAACAACAGATGTATTAATGTCTTCTTGAAACACCTTCAGAAACATTCAGAAATAGATTTTAGTTTTCCTGTTTACCTGTAAATGAGAAGCAGTGAGAGGGTGAAGAGGGTCTGCTTCTTGGCCTCAGGACCCAAAGTGACCTGGAGGTGGATGAATGAGAACAGAGGGGTCATTTTTCCACCTTTACGTCCCTTGTCGCTTGTAACTCATTAGCCTGAGTCATTCTATAGGTCTCTGAGTCTTCCTGTGTACAATTCACAAAAAAGAAATGAGTAACTCAGGTTGGAAGAAAATGATTGTAATATCTGATGTGCAAGGAGAGAAAGCACAACCTGTGCTTCTGTAATGCTCTGGAGAAGGGAAGTCTGATAGTGCTGTAGCTGAGAAGGGTCGTTGGGGAGGTTTTAACCTCAGGCTTTGGAAGGCTGTTCTTATAACAGTGTAAACGAACTATAGGTTGATAACCCCACTGATTCAAGGTGTACAAGTGAATCCTCTCCAGGTCAGATAAAATAAGCCCCTATCTGAAAGCTTTAACCTTTTGTTCATGGAGTGCTGAGGGGGAAAAGTGAGCTCTCATAGTGTTGGTTGTCATCTCCTCTGGTGAGAGGAGCTCTCCTCACAATCCATTTCCTATCTCAGGGATAACTGAGATTCTTAGGTGAATCCTCAAGGTGTTGGCTCTGCATCCCCAGTAACTGCACTTTGCTGGAGCACTGTGAACTGAACTAATTTAGGTATTCAGATTCAGATGTCTTCAGCAGACCCTAAAATTTAGGGTTTGCAGACCTTGGTGATGTAAAGCCCACTTACAAGTTGTTTCGTATCATGAGTCTGATTGCAGGAGTGCTGTGAAGGAATAGATAATGAAATGTTGGGGAAGGCTGCATGCCATGCCAATGAGGTCAGGTTAACACAGTCTTCTTCACAGAAGGTGAGGAACAATGTTTACACTTTTTGTCAGATTTTTAATCAGCGTCTCAGAACAAGTCTTGTAAAAGTAGCTAAGTTTTATCTCTAAAATTCACAGGTAACTCCTTACTTAGTCTTCATTCAAAAGTGGAAGAAATGCTTATTTGTTGTGCAGAGGCTCAGACTGCCCCATAATTGATAGCCACTTAAAGAAGTACAATTTCTCTAGCTGGTAAATCAACAGCATGAAGGAGCTTTGCATGCTTTAAATATTGATGGAACCACTGAGCTCAGCCAGAGACAAGGGTGAAAGCCTTGAGCTGTCCGTTCTTATTTGGAGAAGTTGCTCCTATTGCTGATACTGCATTGTATTAGTAATAACACTTACCAGTGGTAACAAGAACTACAGGACAGGCTCTAATGCAAAAGTATTCACATAGAGCAACTCAGTTAATGGGTCAGGTTACTGCGGCTGAACTGCTCTCATCATCTGACATGTGTTATCAGTGTAGGTGTGAAATTCTGCAGCCTATGACAAGGGGCTGGGCTTAGCCTGCATCTGCTTCAGGACAATTGTCACAGCTTGGGCAGCATATGGGGCTGTTAAACCTCAGCAGCTTGGTGGCATATGCCTGATGCCCCCAAACAAGTTTGGTACTAGGTGAATTAAAGTCCTGGGAGTGTCTGACTGTCGGGAATCTGTAAGACTATATCTTATGCAATAATAAAACCAGCTTGAAATTGGAACAGAAGGATTCTGGCTTTAGCGACTGATAGGGTCAGGATGCATACTTCTTATCAAACTTCTTCCTTACGGCTCTGTGAAATATGGATTCTTTTACATGCAGGCACCATCTATTACTGGGTGGGAATATCAGTTTATGAGCACTTTCTGAATCATTAAAAATACTTATATTGGGATACCCAGAGCTTTAAGTCGTTAATCAGTGAGTCACCGTGCAGCTCGTGAAATTACTTCTGAAGGCTGTAAACAGCATCACTTTCTACATCTTTGATTAGTTTCTTTTGTGCTTAGGTAGCTATTAAAAAAGAAGGCAAGCATGTTTTATTTGCATGCAGGCAGAATGCAACATGCAGCGTTAATAAGATGAAGCCCATTCCCTATGCAGGCAGCCTTAACTCTGCTAGTGAAGTCTCTTTAAGCTACCTGTAGGCTTATGCAAAGCAAACCCTCCATTTCTGAGGTGAAATGTAAATTAGAAGCATAAAAGACAGCTTTAACTGATTGTTGGAGGCCCAAGTAAAGTTGTTTTCTCAAGAAAAATGGTAGGACTTTTCCCTTCCTCCTCAGGTCACAGAAGGAAGATAAATCACTGCAATTGTCACAGTGGAATATCTCCATTTCAGATCCACAAACACAAACGTATTCACAAGCATCCAGGGTACCAAAAACCAATGAAAACAGGGATGGAAAATTTTGGTATATTTGAGTCAAAATATGTATGCGATGTCTGATAAGCAGCAAGGGTGCGACTCTGCGTGGTGCCTTATGTCAGTGCCCACTGAAGCAGGGGCTGAGCTGTTCTGGGGTTATTTTCTTGTTCTAACTCCCTCCACGCCATTCATGCTGTACTTTGTCTGACTTTTTGATATAAAATGTTTGTTTCAGTTTCCCCAAGAATCATTTCTGATAGAATGTTTAGCAGCTGATGGGCTTTCCTGAGGTTTTCTAAATGCACCAGTAAATATTAAGTATCTACTGGGTAAATGTAATCTCTCTAGTAAACATTTGCCTGCGCATTTCCGAGCAGTGAAAAGTTGTATTGCCACATTATTTATACAGGCCAATTAACTTTGCTTCAAGCATTTAATGAGGAACAATAAGCATATCCTAACCCTAACCTTATTTTACATTCAGTGTCCTCAGAAGGATTTCCACATCCGATTTGTACCCTTCCACTCAAGCTTCCCCATGGTACAGATTTTCATGGGCCAGGTGCTCTGCGTTACAGCCCCACTGCTGATTGCAGATGGAGTGTTCCCTGTTACAAACCTTGAGATTTAGAAGTAATTTCATTCAGAGGTTGTGTGGTGGCCCCAGATGAGATGGCCCAGAGTGCAGAGAGCTGCCTGATCTGTATCCTCACCCAGTGACAATGCACCAAGTTCCAGGGAAGTTGAATATTAGCAGAACATAAAGTTGAGCTCAGACTTAGAACTTGGCATCCCCAGAAGACATTGACCAACAGGTACAGTGTGCTAATGCATTGGTCCTGAGCAGCTCATTAACAAGCTCTGGGAAAGGAGTGACAGTGTAGCTCTTTGACTCGAATTCCTGCCTCAGCAGGGCTATTGCGAGCAGCAAAGGCAAGTCTGAAGAGCAGTTGCATGAGACCTATGAGATATAAATGTTTTCTGCCTGTTGAGAACACCAGAATATCAGTCTTACGGACTTTTTCCCTAAATGCTTATCATATAAGTGTGGCTAAGTGGAGTTTTTTAAGAAAGAAAAACATTTTGAAAGAAACACGTTTGAAAACAAAGCAAAGCAAAACAAAAAGCCCAAATATACAAATTTGGAAAGGTTCTCTAGAAATTATATATGCTAAAAAAAAATTGGACAGTGGGACAGGGCTGCCATCCTTTCCTACCCCTCTGCAAACTATTTAAATTATTTATAGAATCATAGAATCATAAAATTAGCTAGGTTGGAAAAGACCTACAAGATCACCTAGTCCAACCATCCACCTACCACCAATAACCCCACTAAACCATGTCTCTTATGACAAAGGTAGATGGCTAAAATGCTTAAAATTACCTATGAGAAATTCATTTGCCGAGAAAATGCTTTGATTTTACTTGTTTCACTGATATGAGTGAGAAAATCTGGGAAGTATATAGTAGTATACAGATATACTTTGGAGCAGAAAATCACTTTTAAGCAATGGTGGAAGAGGACATACCGGTAAATAAAACCTGGTCCTTAAATTTACTGCCTATCAGATGTATACCACTTCCTAACCTTTTTTCATTACTGTTTGGCCTCTTGGTCCTACCAGGAACATTTTATTCAGCTGTGATTTTAACTTTTCTTTTTTAATATTTCTGAGGGAAGCTGTTTAAAATACATCTCTGGAGGTTCTTTCCCATGTGACATTGTTCCATTTTGTTCTTCACGGAAATCAGGTTATAGCTCTCCTAATTAGATTTGGGTAACTTTTTTTCCTTTGTTTCTCGAATGTAAGATTTTGAAAGCTTAGACTTTTGCTAAAAGCCTGTTTTGAGAAATGTCCCTCTGAAGCCTCATAGAACTTAATATCCTGGTTTGTTATCTTTCTGACTTCTTCGTCCTTCTCACCATGGAGAGAGTACCATACAAAAATGGAAAAAAATTCCCCACTTCTCATGTTTTAAAGAAATTAACTGAAAAGCCAAAAATCTAGAATATTTTTTCTTGAATTTTGTAATTTTTGAGATCTTTAGAAACGTATGCAGGGAAAATTTAAGTCCTTTGCTGGATGCAAGGAAAGTAAATTTTGTTAAGATAGAAATACAGAACTAATCTAAATTATATTTCTCTTCAGTTGTTTTTTAGGAGCTAAGTCTATTATTGAGCTAAAATTGTAATATGACCACAGAGAAATGACAGCGAGTGGAAAAGCAGGTATGAGAGAAATAACTGTGTCATGAAGAGGAATGAAACTGTTAGCCAAATCCATGTTAGGAAGTGCTAAAAATTATTCTGCAAATAGATTAATATATCATTCTTCTAAAGTTTCCTAAAGATGATGTTTTTTTGTCTTTGTTTTGTCATATGCAGCTGAAGGTAAACCATAGAACAGGCAGAAATTTGTGAATGTGGTAAATGTTTCAGCTTTGGCAGCAGCAGGTTTTATAAGCCCAGGATTTAAGCTCTAGTGTAGTAAGACCATTGCTTTTGTAATAGTTAGTGACTCTTCAGAAATGAACTTTTGGGTGAAGTTCACATAGGACCTAATTGTAATCTAGTCAGAAGATCAAAGAGGCAGCTGTTCAGGCACAGGTGAGATTATTGGGGTACAAACAGAAGCCTCCCTAGCCTTGGTTTCCGTTTGGAAATGTGGAAATCACCTATGGCTGATGACTTTTCTCAATCTTCTTTTGAATTCACTACTTACTTTTTGGTAGTAATCTTATACTAACCTGGAAGTGACTCAGTGGTAGGGAAAAAATGGTATTTGTGTGTATGGAACTCTCAAAGCTTTGTGAATAAATTATTTCAAATCACTCTTTCTAAAAATATAAGAAATCTCTATGTACAAGCATAACTTCTTGTTATTACTTTCCTGGAAATGCTCTACTACATTACTTTTACTTTACAAAAATGCACTGGATGAAATGCTAAAAATACTAGTTTCCCAAAAGATGAAAGTGAAATGACCCCTTTCTCTGTTAGATTCAGAAGCCTTAATATTGTGTGATATGAAGCGAGAAAAAGCTTCGAGTGTGCTTAGCAATACTTCATACATATACAACCTTTATTGCATGTCTTATGGCCTCTCCTACTTCACCTTTCTGTTCCTCACTGTTGGGTGGGATTTTTAAGAGATATTCATTTGAACACAATGACCCTGTTTATGTCCCTCCTGCCGTCATGCACAGCAGTGAAGGCAAGTCAGTAAAAATGCATCTATAATCCTTTTCCGTTTACTGAAAGAACTGCTCTCATCTGGTGGGGATAAGTTCCAGCTACACAACCCAAATTGTGTTCTCCGAATCCAGGACGAGGGCCAGATTATTGCTGTATTGTTTGCAGCTCTTCCAGTCTTTCTCAGAGCTGTTCTTCTGAGATGGTTTCATCTGTTCTTGGACAGAGCAGACGTCCCAGTCATGAACAGAAAGGTTTTTGACAGAAACCTTCTCTTAAAAGAACTTGTGACTTTAAAGTAAATAATGTGCAAATTGGGAGATGTATAAAATGCAAATAATGTTGATGTGAATGTTTATGGGAATTTTCTTTCCACTGTTTTATGTTTATCTTAATTTATTCCACCATTTTGAAATCTGTGAGTTTTCTACCACCAATGAAGCCAATTGGATTAGAGATGTATCTGGAGCTTAGGACACAGTTCATAATTAAAAAGTTGTCATGTTACAACCCATACCATATCTGAGCCTAGCTTTGAGCTGCTTCCTTCTTCTGTATCTTCCATTTCTCTGCAGCTCGAGCAGTGATTGCCATTAGATTACCCTTGAGCTGAGTTCTTCAAAATGCAGCACATCACCTCATTTCTGTGCAAAAATTTCAGATCTGTATTGCAGAATCCTAGAAAATTTAGGTTGGATCGGACATCCAGAGAACATCTGGTCCAGTCCTGCCTGCTCAGGACAGAGCCAGCTTTGAAGTTAAATCCGCTTCTAATGCTTGATCTGGTAGCTCAGATCCTTGTCCAGCCAAGCTTTCAGTTTTTCAAAGACTGGAGATTTCAAAGCCTCTCTGGGCTCCATTCCAAAGCTAAGCTGCTCACAGTGTCAAGTACTTTTTCACAATGCCTGAAGCAATTTAACTTGCTCCACAATGTGGCATTCATTTCACTTGCTGCAACACGTGTGCAGTGATTTTAATGTAACCTCTGAGGATGGCCCATCTTTGCTTTCTTATAACCTTTCATTCAGGAGCCATAGAGAACAACTAAGCACTCTTCTTCCCACCCACCTCGCTGGCCGGCCCCGATCCTTGTGGTGGTGGCTGTCGTATATCAGTGTCCTCCTGCTGAGGAGCCTGCAGCAGCACTCTTCTCCAGTTGTAGTCTCACAAGAGTTGAACAGTGGGTAAAAAACAATGGCCTGGAATATCTTAATTCCTGCACAGGCACATGCTTTGTTTGCCCATCAGGAATGGTGGGTCCTTTTGAGATTTGTAGCCAGCCAGCCTCTGTTGTATGTGGTGTTACTCCGTCTCACGCACAGAACTTGCATTTGCCTTTGCTGAACTTCAGTCAGTTTGTTAGCTTGTATCTTCAGCCTTTCTCCCTAATAAAGTTCTCCTAAGCAAGTTTCCTCTCTGCTTTCATTCCTGCGTTTCTCTTGAGGCTTTGGTCTCCATCCCCAGGTGGATCGCTGATTAGCTTAACAGCAATGTTGGAAAACGTTGATCTTGTCCCACTTTGTCAGACAGGTCTTCTGTTTCAGCTCCTGTTAATTGGATATCCTTTACTGACTCCCTTGTCTTTCAGATTGGATATTAGGAAAAATCTCTTCTCAGAAAGAGTGGTGATGCACTGGCACAGGCTGCCCAGTGAGCACCGTCCCTGGAGATGTTTGAGATCTGTGGAGATGTGGCACTGAGGGACAAGGCTAGTGAGGATGGGTTGGGGTTGGACTTGGGGATCTTAGAGGTATTTTCCAACCTTAATATTCTATGATTCAAGGGAATACCGGGGCATCATTTGCTAGTTTAGCTTCTCCAGCTGCATTGGTGACACCTGAAACAAGCCTGGGACCCAATTGCTCCATTCAGTTTAGTTTGCCTCCTCTTTCTAAATCGACTTTGTGCCCACAGACATTTGAACAGAGGCACATATCACTCAAGGGTTCTTATTATGCAGACTTCGCACAGGCAGTTTTAAGAAGTAGTGGAGCAGTTATTCCTTGCGGATTGGTAGAGTAATAAAATGTAATTAATCATGAGTGCCTATCAACAAAATATTTGTTGCTGAAGTTCAGAGACGCTGCACATTTCCTTTAGTTGGTTGTTTTCCCTCATGACTCTTCTCCTGTGTTTTAATAATCTGTACTATTTTTATTCATCCTGAACAACTGGTCTCAGAAAAACTAAATTAAACCACTAGGATCCTAATTTGCCAAGCATTACCTAGGGTTTTTTTTGTTTATTTGTCTGTTAGTTTAATTATAAATACTTGAAAGACTCTAACTAAAAAGGTTGGAGAATATTAATCAAAGGACATATTATCTAGAAAAGTAATTGGTCTTTAACTGCGGGCAGCTCAGGTTAAATATCTGAACAAAACAGCCACATTTTGAAACTTTGAAATTTTAACTGCTGTTTGTAAGATAAAGAAGGATTTACAGTAATTGAATTCAGTAAGATCTGCATGTTGCTTTACCTGAGGTGCAATTGCCATGCAATCTTTTTTGTTTATGCAAGCTATCACCTCAGTATGCTTTAAGCCCAAGAATTCACAGCAAAATTTTCATAATATTTGTTTTAGAATGTATGAAAGTAGTCAACTGATAATTAAAAACCATGTTTAGGGGCTAGTCTGCAGACATTCTGAACGTGCAGTCTATAAAGCTGCAAGTAAAATCATAGAATCATAGAATGAATCATAGAATGGATAGGGTTGCAAGGGTTGGTTGGGAGCTTTCATCTACACCTATACATCAAATCCTCTCCCAGATGTTTCCAGAGTGCTTAAGAAAATATCAAGAGTGAGTATAAGGATTTTTTGTTTTGTGCATGTTGTGTAACAATTACTGCAGTTCATAATAAAATGTAGTGATCTCTAGCATCAAGGAGTTGTCTGTTTAGCAAAACATACAACATCTTCCAGCATTTGAGGATGGAAAGTAAAGGAGACTTTCAACCCATCTGGAAAGCTTCAGGGAAAGGTAGGAGGAAGAGATGTCATTAACTGAGCAGAAATCAAATGGAAGAAAATGCATATTTTTGCAAAGGAAGCTCCATGGTTCTAAGGGGTTTTTCTTTTACTATTGCCTTTAATCCTTTTCGAAACATCAACATCAACAGAGCATCCCTGGCAACTTACTGCCTCAGCTCTGAGGTCAGGGTGTGATGTTTTATTTAGCAGGGACTCAAAGGGATGAACTCACAACAAATGAAGTTAAAAATCTGTCCCACTGACAGTGTGTCGTGTGTACTCTCAAAAAATCACTTTCACAAAGTGTTCTCTTTGTGCTGCCTAATACTGAGATCGTTTTCCATTTGTTTGTCTTCCATATCCACATGCTTATTTCCAAGCCATCACTTTTTAAAATGCCATACACTAAAGTTGCTACAGAATGATATTTAATGCATAAACTGGCATTCCTAAGGCCTTATCATTTTGCCTGTGTTGACATTTCGTAGCAACAAATGTGAGGATAGCAAGCAGCATAAATATTTTCAGATGCCCATGCTCTGTCGCTCAGGTCCCAGATCAAATACATGGGCTTCTTGCAAAGGCAGCTCTTTCTCCTAACCCAATAGCTGACAGGATAGCAATTCCAACAAGGGTGATGAATTAATTGTGAAATAATCTGGAAATTTCAGAATGTTTTACCATTCAATTTTATTTTAAATATATGTTTAATTCAGCTGATTCTTTTTGTTTTTCCTGCATGTGCAAAAGTTAACTCCTTTGGTGTTGCTTCTCTTTTCACCTGCTCTGTCTTCAGGCGTATTTTGAAACAGCTAGAGAAAAACCTGTCTTCCTAGGTTCAGCTGGGCTTATATGAGATCATTCCTTTAAAATGAGATGTGGATTTGCAGATCAGCTGTTCTTGCTCCTCCTAGGTCTGCATATTGTGAAGTAAGTCCTGAGTAACTGGTGTTTGTATTTGTCTCACTTTTAAGCATCCAGAAGCAACATGATGTTCATAAAGAGCTATGTGTGATTTCCCTAATGAGATGTTCAGAGTCTGTAATCAGTTCTGAAAAATTCTGGGCCAAGTTTAATCAATTTTACTAACAATTGTAAGATGTCAGGACGTACTACTACCAATTTTATTTCCATAAAATAGGACATTAAACCGTTAGCTCTTAATTTATAATCCCTCAGATATCACTTGATTTCTAAGGACCAAAAAATCAATAAAAAACAATTTTACTGCAGATAGGAGAAATGACACAAGCACAAACAAGTGATATAAAATTTGGTTACAATTTGGTTTCTCAATATTTATGAGAAGTCCACAGTAGGACTATAATTTTTTTAATAATTTTTTAAAAGATTGTGATCTTAATAATTACACTTGCATGTAGGATTATAACTTTTTTCACGTGGTGGTGACTGTAATATGACATAAACGGTGATATCCCCCAGGATACTGCTGCTTCGTGGCATAGAACATACCTGCCTTCAACAATTACTTATTCAGCTCGCACAAGTGGAAGCATTTTTGCAAATATCATGTGTGTTGGGCACCCTAGACAAGCTTAAGCCAGATTTAGATATGTTACAGAACCATGACCCCATCAAAGATGAGGGAAACGAGGGAGTGTTTGGGTGAGCAGGTGTGCTGGAGCTACCAGGAATTTCAGTGCTGGTCAACCTACACCCCTGAATCTCCTCTAAAGAATGTGGACTCCAGCCCTTAAACTGGGAGCCATGTCAATTTCACTACAGTCACAGCAAATATTCATTTGAAGGCTGCTGGCCCAGATCTTTCTTTGTGAGGCAGTATTGACCATTACATAAACCTCTCTTGTCAGAAATCTGACCATCATATTCTTGGAAACCACCAGTGACAAAGATATAACAGCTACCTCTGGTAATCTGTTCCCATGTTCCACTGCAATTGCAGTCTTCCTTTTTAGCCTACCTTGAACTTCCTTTTCACAGATTAAAACTTTTGCTATATGGTGCTTAGGGAGAATTGTGTCTTCTTTCTATGATGTTTTCTAAATTTGAAAATCTATCATGTTTACCCCAACTCTTTCCTTCTCTGAACTAAATGGGAGGAAAATAAAATTAATTCCAGCTTGACAGTCATTATTTGTTGTATTATTTTGGCTGTCAAGCTGGAGTTAATTTTATTTTCCTCCCATTTAGTTCAGAGAAGAGAGACTTCAGAGGGCAATTACCCAGAACTGTGCGTATGAGCATCTCTGACTTTTATAGACAATCTTGCTAGGTTCAAATTCTCATGTGGAACTCTTGAATTACTTTCTTCAGAATTCTTAATTCTTAAGAAATCATAAACCTGATTTCAACAGTCTAAAATATATTTTAGAAACAATGAAAGTTTTCTGTGATGTTTTCAGAGCATTTCCTTTGGTTTCGCAAGCATAGTGCCGTGATCATTCAATCCACTCCAGCGTTCTGATGCCATGGAAAACTGGATAATATCTGATGAAACCCAGGAGATGTAGAAGAGTACATTTGGGAATTACTTGAGCCCATGCATTCATTGCTTATCTATGCTGGCTCGGACTTCCTTGTTACTGGATTTGACAGGATCCCATGCTGCTACAAAAAGGACTTTGCACCTTCCTATTTCCATTGGTCCATTGAAAGCTGTAGGTGTTGATAGTTTCCTGACAAGTCAAGATAGCATAATTATATTCCAGTTAAGGTTAAAATAATTGTACCAGAACAGTACTGTCAGCTCTGTGTGTTGGATTTCAGAGTAGTCATGTCTAGATCCGTCTTTGAAAGTTACAGACAATTATCAAGTAGAGACAGTAAGCAGCTCAGAATTGAACTCAGCTGTGCACAGTGCTAAGATCTGTTTAAAACCTCAATGCAATTGCATCTGTTTAATAAACTTGCATAGAGGAGCAAAGTAAATGAGGAAAAGCTAAACTACAGGGAAGGTTGCTCCTCCTGTAGATTCAGTTTGGTAAGTACTAGTCTATTTAAGTAGGATGAAAGAAATAACTCCTACGTTGTAGGGTCAGAATGGAGGAATCCAGACTTGCTGTCTATCTCCTCCAATCCATTCCTACCACAGCCCTCCTTGACAAGTGTGCAACCTCTCAGTGAGGCAGGACTGCATTGCAGCAACGCAAGGGGGCTGACTTGCTGGCATCTTTGATTCTGATTGTGCCTTCTCACAATACCAAACTTATTTTACATAGAAATTTAATGAAAAAGAATGGCAAAGACAGGTGAAATGCACGACACTAGGTGAGTCAGGGGAACCAGGAATACTTTCCTCATCAGCGTGCTCTAACTGTTAACCTGGAATAACCCTTCTGGCAGTGACAAAGGATGCAGACTTTTTTGATAGATGCTGAGAGCAGTGATTCATTTTACATAGGTCTTCAAACAGATGTTGAGGAGTTCAGGTCACTAAGCTGTATCTAGCAGTGATCTATGATGCAGTGTATGAATACCAATTACTTCAGCTGTCAGGTCCAGAGAGAAAGAAAGATCAGCAAGAGAGAGTGCAGGGCTAGCTGAGGAGTAGGGGAAAAGAGGGGAAAAAAAAGAGGAAATGATACTATAACACAAGACCCCTGGGCTGATAGCACCCCAGGGAGGAGAGGTGGGCATTGCTGCTGAGGCATGAGGGAGCATGATGGTCCTGAAGCTGAGCAGGAGGTGCCACCCTTTAGGGACAGCCAGTGAGGTGTCACCATGGGCATGCTGCTGGGGGGCCTCAGTGGTGAGTTCTGCTGCTCTGGCAATATGCTTCTTGTCCCATATCCACCCCATGGTCCAGCTGGGGGCACGGAGGAGATGGAAAGCAAGGTCTGTGTCATTGTTTCCACATCAGCAAGCAATGATGCCTGTTACCTCAGTTATTCCATTCTCAGGAAAGTTTTTTGGGAACATTGATCTTGCTTTCTTGATATATAACAACTACACACATGATGCACATATTTACATGCAGTGACTTATGTGGAGAGAAAAGGCCAGCATCCTCTAAGGGTAATTCTTTACCAGTGAGCATAAGAGTTTGGTGTCTGTGCGTGTGACAGGAGTGCAAAAAGGAGCACACAGATGGAACCAGAGACTCCTGTTGTGATCATGAAAAGTGGTTGTCAGCCTGTCTGAAGCATCATTTAAAAGTAGATAGAAGGAGATCATACGAGGTCATCCAATTTATCTTCCTATCTTCTTCTATCTAAATTACCTGGCCAATTTTTGATTTATCTCCTCTGAGCAACACTCAACAATACAGAATCTGCTTTCATTCAGTTTGCCCTTTCTATTTCTGCCTCCCTGCCATCCCAGACGATGCATTTTGGACCTCACCTTTGGCATACCGGGGAATTGAAGGCTGAAGGAGGTCACTTTGGCACAGCTCCATGCATATCATGCATTGTAAATTACAGAGCCTGTTTACTTAGCAGCTGTGCAAGAAATCTGGGCCTGAAAAGACCATACTGTATCTGATTCCCTTACAAATCTGAGGGGAAAGTTAACGTTCTCGTTGGCAGCGGGATGAAAACAAAATACGTTAAAATGCTGCCCAGCCATTGCTTTCACTTTTCTTTAGAGAATATAACCTTTTAAACATGCTAATGTACTATTGTAAAGAAAAGGTTCAGAACCTACATTATTTAAATACAACAATCTAACTTTAAAGTGTGCTCTGTGAACTGGCATATTGCCCAGGAGAGCAGCTTACGAGCGCTCTAACAGTGACTTCTGCTCACACGGCGAGCAAGTCATATCATAGAATCATAGAATGGCGTGGGCTGAAAAGGACCTCAAAGATCATCGAGTTTCAACCCCCCTGCTGTGTGCAGGGTCGCCAACCACTAGACCAGGCCGCCCAGAGCAGTCTTGATGTGTTTCAGGAAACATCCCGGGAGCGTGCAGGCAGTGCCAGTAAATCATTGCTGA
The DNA here is from genome assembly GCF_002078875.1 of Numida meleagris. Lineage (NCBI taxonomy): Eukaryota > Metazoa > Chordata > Aves > Galliformes > Numididae > Numida > Numida meleagris. The sequence continues at coordinate 4,920,629 of NC_034413.1, read as the reverse complement.
TTAATCACAGCTTCCTCACTCCATTCCTTCCCTCCCTCCCTGAACTCTTTTACTGACATTTCAGTGTTTACTTCATCAGTGAACTCGGTGGGATGCGGTGTGTATTTCAAACTTGAACCTATTAAGCTGAAGCTCTTAACAGCAGCAATAATTTACAAGACAGACAGGAAAGCAGGGAGTGGTGACAATGCTTTCTCAGCAAGTGCAATATTAAAGCAAGCAAAGCTTTCACCTAGAAAAAAATGTACCACATTTTTACCACATGATGCAGACTTGTGTGTTGTTCAAGTCAATAGCAATTTTTATTTTATTTATTTATTCATTTATTTATTGGAGAGTTGTATGTTGTACATAACCCATTTCGGAGAACTTGGGCATGTTCCTGGTGATAATTGGCATAGACCACATAGTATTATTCTGGTTGCAAGTGTATGGTTACCTTTTGTACCTGGGGAAAATGCCAGACTTTGCGTATATATTCAGTAAAGGTGAAGAAGACTAGATTAAATTTATCATGGAATTTGTTTGCATGTTGGCATTAATAACCCAATATCCAGAAGCACAGCTCAGTGTTGTCAAACGCATTAATGTCCCAGCCACTCAACTGCCTGTTTTATGTCACGTGGTGGAGGTACCTGTTGCATTTTATCCATGCAAAGCCTAAACGTGTCTGCAAAGATAAGAATGCCTACAGGGTACAGTTTCCATAAAAGTGAGAATTCTTATTACATATTTTATGTATAATAAGTAAAATTCTCACATCATCCAGGACACTCTCTGCAAAGAGGGCAATTAGAAAAAATCAAGAGATTTTGCGTCAGGTGACAAAATCCGACTTAAAGAAATGCATGAAGAAAGTATGATCTCCATTTTTTGTTGTTTTTTTTTAATACTCACTCATTAGAATATAATTTCCATTATCTTTATACAGTGGGTATTAAGCTCACTTCTAAAATGACAGCAACATTTAGAAGGTAGTGTTTTTTTCTTCTGAGGTGTTCCTCTTGGTATTTGGTTTGACATGAATGTAACTGGCAGACTGGGGTGACTGACAGGTGTCACTTCAAAGCTTTGGTTTGGCAAATCTTGATGGGGAATAGGTTTTGATTGTGAGATAAATTGCATTTTTTTAGATGCTATTCCAGACTATTTGTTAAGTACTGATTTTCTAATGTTTCATGTTATTCCATTCAACTAAGGCTCCAGGAGTTTGCTGAAAATAATGTATTTCTATTAGCTGAACTTTGGTTTTTTTCACATTTGTTAAATTGCTTGTGCAAGTCTTAGGTTTCCTCTATACTAACGATGTCTGAAAGCTGTTTTTTAGCAAGATGTAGAACTACTAGGCTTGAGGTTTATTAACAGACTTCACAGCAAAAATAGTTTTATGATCAGACTTAGCTCCTCATGCAGCATTACAGGTTAACCAAGCTGGGTTGTAAATGAATTGTTTCTGAATGTGATGAACTAACCATGCTGACTGTGAAAAGAAATGCCTAGGTGCTTAAAAATGTGCCTTCCATGACAGAGGAAATATGCAAGAGGTAGTTCCTTGGGACAATGAAATGTTTTAGAGCTTTGCTTATGTAAGAGCATTATGTCGGACTTGATACCTGGATCTTAGAAATGTAGAAGTAAATGGGAACCACATCTGCTGAAATGTTAGCGTATAATTCAGATACACCAGCTGAATTCATTCAGCAGAATTAACTTTCAAATCTGCTGTGCTGCACCCACAGGAGTAAGGATTGTGACTGCATCCTTCCATTCCAACCAGCTACCTCTGTGCTCAGTTTCTTGGCATGGTTCAGTTGTGCCACTGCATACTCCTCCGTTATGCTGGTGCCTCCCGTGGGCTGATTAGGCTCAGGGAGATACTTCATTCTGCTTCTGAAATTGAAAGCAAGAAATGGTCCAGGAACCTGTAACTTTTCTTCATCCTACACCAAGCACATCCTGGATTTCCTGCTCCCTTTGGTAGGCTGCAGAACACATGGCTTTGGTGAGGGTTTTAGAGCAAGTCCACAATAAAGGAGTAGAAAACAGTTTTGCAAGTGGGTTGGCTAAGATAGAAAGGATTTGCTAAAGATGTTCTCTGGACACTCAGAGAATTTGCTAGACCTTTTTGAAGCTTTTGCCTATGTGGAATAAAGACATCCTTTTCCCAGCATCCAAGTAAAGTGCAACACAAACTCATTTACATGCAGAGATTTGTTCATTTGTGAATCCCCTAAAATCCCTCTCTAACAAAACCCAGTCGTATGGCTGTTTGCAGATAGCAACAAACAAAACAAGATGCAAGAGACTAAGATTTGGAATTTTGCTACCTAATCGTGCATAATTTTTCCTCAGTTGATTGAGGTAGCTGATTAGTATTGAATGAAACCATTTCCCAATTTGTAATTACGCTCTGCTTACATTATTATCTATTGTTGCAGTTGGCCATGCCGTGTTGTAATTGCCCACCCCGCAGCTAGATGTGGCTTTGTTCTCTCCTTAATGCTATTGCCTCTTTAGAGAGAGATGCAGCCTTAGAATAAGCAGTCCTGGGTGCTGCCTGTTCCTGCTTCTGCTCAGCATCTTGGGAAGATAAACTGTATCTGTCCCTCTGAACCCCTCAAGGCTGACAGGCAAGATGAGGATGAAATTTGCTATCCAAGCAGTTGTGCTGCCAACTGAGGAAGCAGTGGGGAAAAAGAACAGGAACTGGTATCCTCTCTGCCCTATGCTAGAAATATCATTGCTTTTCTTCTCTTTGTGTACTTTACCAAAGCACTTAAAAATGTAAAATTTTTCTGGAACTACAGAAAAGGCACACTGACAAGTGTAATAAAACAATTTTCAACAGATACAGGCTTGTCTTTATCAGTACCTGCTTAGGAGAACACAACGGCATTATCTGACCCTTCTTATTCAGCCTTTTCCATGCCCTCAGCTATCTTGGGATGAGTTTGTAGTGTCTGTGTTGATTTAAAAGTGAATTTTAATCACAGCATTTGCAACCGTTTGGAACAGGTATTGAGGAGGTAGAAGTGGGAATGAGCTTCCAGCTATCCATCTCTTAGCAGATGGCAGTGACCTGTGGGCAGCCCACTACTGGGATGACCCATAGCTGGGGGCAGAAGGCATGTCCTGATCACAGGGACACACATGGGTCCTGGCATAACAGTGACCTGTTGCTTCCAGATTTATGGAACCTGTCTCTGGCTTCTTCACAAAATTCAGCATTTTTTCTGCCAGACAATCTATTGCACTGTGCTTTTGCCTGCCAAAATGGATGTTACAGAGAACACAGAGGCTCTAGCAAGTGATTAAAAAAAAAAAAAGATATATGTATAAGATAGTGGGACTATGTTAGTAAAGCCCAGGAATTGTAACACAAAAAATTTTTTACTTGGAGAAGAAAAAAAAAAACAGAAAGAAGTAATGTTCACTTTGACCTCAGGAAAATCTGGCTAAGACAGAGTCATTCCTTGCTGCATTTATAGTTTTCTTAATCAGAGTGGTTCTTTGCAGAGGAGTGCTTTTTAATGATTAGATGAGGGAAAAGAAGCCACAGAGGCACTACAGAGTTTCTAGTGCATAATGTTTTTCTGTTATCTGTATTTGCTTTTAAATACAAAATAGCAGGGCTGCACTGGGCTTGGCTAGATCACTTCAGAGAACGCTGCATCCCGAAACAAAGCACGTGCTCAGGTCATTCTCGTCATCACTCCTCATCTCTTCACCTTGTACTGTCATTTATGCCATCCCTCCATGTTACCATTTTGTCCTGTATTGAAAACTAGTGGAATGGAATACCACCTTCCTTTACTCCCAGCCATCTTTGTCAATATGCTGTTTGAGGCACAATTCAGACCTTGTTGAGTAGTCTTGAGTTTATCCAGTTGTGCTGACACTTATCCTTTTCTTCCTTCTGACTGATGAGCTTCCATTATACGTGCAATGACTGTTTTCATCACCAAACAGGGGTCTTTTCTATTGTCACATCTGGAGTGATTATACATTTTGATTATGTGCTTTCCTGATTGCAGGCTTCCCTTGTGATCAGCTCCATCAGCACCTTGATTTTCTTTCCTATCTTTTTTTCATCTGAAAATCTTACCACTTCACTGGATTTTTGTTAGTAGTCAAATCAATCTTAATTTGGCATTCAGGCATAAATTTTGAGTTTCTTCTCCATATGCATCAGTTACTCAGTAGTCTACATTTTTTCACCACTGAAAATGAAATACTTCCAGTGGAGTCTGTGGAACAAACCACAATGCAGACACAATTTTTAAAAACAAACTGAAAGCTTTTATAGTTACATTGGCAATCCCAGCCTTTCCTGATTTCAGCCACTAGAGGAAGACTGCTGCTCTAATTAAGAGCCTGATTCCAGGCTGGGCAGGGGAAGACTGCCCAGGAGATAACATGGAGATCCCAGCAATCACAGTGTGTTTCTCACAGAGCTGTGGGAGTTCGTTTATGTCTTAGAGTCATTTGCAGCCCTCCTTTAACAAGGGACAGAAAGAGCTAAAACAGCTGATAATCAGGCAATAAAACACACGTAGAAAAGTCATTTTACTAAATAGTTTATTATTAAAAATATAATCTCAGAGTGAGAAGCATCTGTTTCAAATTCAAGTCTAGTGTGGAAAATAGCTTCAGAAAAAGATAGATGTATCCTTAGCAAGTTAAGATAACCCCAGTTTAAATCTTAAAGGAAAAAATTTAAGAACAACAAAATGTCAAGAGGTTTGAAACGGTTTCTGTGAAATGAATCTATGTATTTTCAGTCAGCTTTTGCCCCACATAACGGCTCCTGTCTTTCAGATGCTGGGCAGGGAACAGATGACATTTTTCCTTTGTTAAGCAAGTGAACAAATCATACCTATGGATTTCTACCTTTACCTCTGGCAGTGCCAGTGCAGAGTTTCTGAAATGCATTTCAAGCATGTAATTATTCTGGGGAACCCACTGAGGCCAGAAATGGAAAACTGAAGGCAGGGAGCCGCTGCCATCAGGTGCCCAGCATGCTGCTGGCACCTGTGGGCTGCAGCAACAGGACAGCGCAGAGCCCACACTGCCTGGCAGGAGCCTGAGTGTGTGGAGCAGGAAAGGAATAGCCACAGCTGCTGGGTGGAGTAGAACATGATTTTCAAGCTTGCCTTATGCAGCATCAGCTTATGAAGTCCGTGTTTATTCAGCCTTGCTTGTAAGATCTGTGCCGGGCTGTGACAAGAATGGAAAGGAAAGGTTTTGGTCATGGGATGTGAGAGCAGTACATTATGTGTTCACCATTAATTTTATTTTTTTGTAAACATCCTGGTCTTCAACTTTATGTCACTTTCTGGCCTTGAAAGTCTTCCTGTCAAACAGACTTCCTCAGAGGCCCGGTGATGTTTTCCTCAGGCTTTAGGCCTCGGTAGGTGACCCCACTGTCCAGAGGCACTTTCCTCTCCTTCTTAGCTGAGCCTGCTTAGACCAGGTTTCATACAGCCTGCTAGCAGCTGGGGGAACTGGGAGAGGACTGTAAATCTGCCTTTTGTCCAGCCTGGTTCACAGCGAGTTAATGGCCACACTATGCGACTGCTGAAGCAAAAATACCAGGCTGTACGAATCCTTCTTCTCCTGTCTGCGCTTGTCTGTGCTCTCAGCATCTTGAATTTGTAATTATTAGGTTACCAAGGACACCTCAGGATGGCTTTTTACTGTTCAAGTAATGAAGAAACCTGCACATGCCCCATGATATAAGTAGATCCTGATGTCTTATGGCAGGCTCTTGGTGTGCAGAGCCAGGCACACAGGCGGTGAAATGGAGATAGATGTGATTGGTAACAGGAGCAGGAATTAGGATCTTGATTTATGGGGGAATCCTACAAGAGCTTTTACTTTTGAGCATAACAAAATTAGTTTCACAAGGGAAAATAGGTCCTCACGCTAAGCACATCTAAATAGGAACAAACTAGTGCAGCAAGCACAGGAGAAGCACATGAGCACCACAGCACATGAAGAAACAGATACCATGCCTGAGGCCAAAGGACTGAAGACTACTGATGTTTCTAAATGGGACCATGACTCGTGCAGGTGCTGGCACAGCCACCTTGGTGGTGGGAGCTGGTGATAAGGATGCTGAACCTCCCAGCTGCAGTTTTTTTTTTCAGACAAGAGCCAAGAAAAACGGAATGGGAGAGATCACGAGCAAAGGAATCTTGTTGTGACAGATACTGTCGTATCCAATTTACTCTTTCATACCTATTTCTGTTAATGTCTTGCCTTCAGAGATGAAAATAATTGTTACAGGGATCAGAGAAGAAAACATTTAGCAAGACCTCATCTATATGCTATTCCTACAGGCCATTTCTGTGTGACAAAGTCGTGTCTGTACATAAGTACATTTTCATTACATAAATATGTTTTCAGTAACATATTTTGGTAAAAACCTAGGTAGCTTTCCCATTTCTTTGATGAGAAGAATTTGTACATATCTAGAGAATGTGGGAATGGAGCAGCAGGACCTGGGGTTTACATGAGAGAGGCTGCCTAGCTACACACTTGTGTGGAAGCATTATGGGCTATCCGAGTTCCCTGAAAGCAAAAAATCTCAACCATCCGTGTTGTATAGAGATATTTCAGTGATCCCTGCTAGGTTACAGAGAAGCATGTCACAACCAAGTCAGCAGAGAGATTTCTAGCTAGGCTGGATGACTTCTGGTTTGCTGCCATATTTATTCACAGAAACCATGCTGTGCATGAGTTTAAATGTCTTTAGGTCCTGTTCTCTTGCTGGGAGGTTACAGATGCATACTGAGTGCCTCATTGTTCATGGATTCAGGCAAGTCAGTCTCAGCCTTCACAATTCACAGATCTGTCCTAATATTTGAGTCTTCAGAGAACAAAATCTGTTCTTCAGTAGGGAGAGGATCAGTAGACATTTTGTCAGGTTAATTAAATTCTGCCATGTTGCCAATGTCGCAGATGTTAGAAATTACAAAAGAACCAGGCTCGTGTAAGCTGGGGGAACCAGCAAAGTATTTTCTGGCTTATGTAAATGTTTGTAAAAAAAAAAAAAAAGGAAAAAGGAAAAAAAAATGGGGTTCTCAAAATAGCTAAATGAAAATACTGCTTCTGTCTGAATCTTTTCAACGTCTTGGATGCGAACCTGATGGATATTGTTCTCCCCAGAAAAGTTGTGCTGAATGTAATGAATTAACTTGCAGTATTTAGGAGCAGTACTGACAAAACTTCATAGAAAGGCATTTGAAAGTTGAATATTTACAGCCTTTTTTATGAGATGATGCTTAGTACACTTAGAGATGCTAGTGTTAAGTAGCAAAATCCTTTAGTAGCCTGAGGTGAATATTTCCTTAACAAAAGAGAAGGAAGAGGCAGAAGATATTGAGTCACATCCCCCCATCAGTCTGCCAATTTAATGAATCCTGAACATTAACTGAAATATTAAGTAATCATCTCCAGTAAGCGATACAGAAATAAGCATGCTTCAGCTAGACAAAATTCACGGACCCATTCATACATATTCATCATGCACGGTAGTGCTGAGTGGCTTCATGCTTTCAGGTTTCTTTCTTTTTTTTCCATTAATACTAACAAAATCTCATTCCTGAACATCAAGTCCAAGTTCATGACTTTGGACAATTTTACAGGTTCTGTGCTAAAGGGCTTTCTTAGGCATGAGAGATCTCCCACTTAAATTCATTATTTATTTTTTTTAAAGTTAGGTATCCAGAAACAAAGGAGCCTATAAATAATTACCAGTTTTTAAAAGTATGCTAATAGTGCTACATTATATGTAATGTAATACAGATATGCTTTATTGATTTATAGCTACAATTATGGTAGCTCAGAGATTATCTGAAAATTGTAGGGAAGCTCCACACTGGTTGAACGTTCTATGTTTTGATAAATTATCTTTCGTTTCACTTTTCCTTTGCCAGATTTGTTATTATTTATTTTGTTTTTATGAAATCATTGTGCACAATTTCTGGAAAATATATCTTTAACTGTTTCAACCCCAAATCTCAGATTACAGATTCTCTAAATTTTGCGTTGTATCTAAATGTTCAAATCAGAAAAATTGTTTACACATTTCTTTGAGGTATAAAGACCAACTCATACAAAAAGCTTCTTAAACTTTTGGAATGTATTTTAAGGCTTGTACTTAAATTTCAATAGTTTAGGTGCAATTAAATACATTCGTACTTAAATTTCATGCTGTCTTAGAAACAAATGAATTTAATGCAAAATTCTTTTTCTTGGGTAAACATTCAGAAGTAACATGTAATGAGTTAGTACTTGGAGCTGTGGAGCTGAAGATAGACCTTCTTCAATTTATCCAGTGCCCATTTCTGTTTCTTTTTGATGAGGAGAGAGTTTTTACAGCTATTCCATAGAAGGCACCGGTTTGGGAATAATAATAATCCTGCCTTATACCTGCCCTTTCTCCAGTCAGAATGGCACACTAAGAGACTCCTTATGTCTCACCTCCACATAGGTGGAAGAGAGAGAGAGAAATAAAAACGTGCTTTAAAGCCAGGTCACTGCAAATTTTTGCATGCACAGCACCTACAGTCCTGTTATACATTTTCAGAATAAATAAAGTAGTTCCAAGGCAGAAGGTGACTCAGTGTAGTGATGTGTCTTTCGAATGATCACTAATAAATGTCGAGCAAACAGGTAAAAAGAGGCATTTGGCCCTGTAGTGTTACAGCCAAGACTGATCGAATTGAGCTCTGTTAATGCTGAGTTTATAGGTTGTCAATAGGCTGCTGAAAAAGTTTCAAAGGCCTTTATCTCTCAGTCAGTTCAGAGAGAAATAAGAAAGTACACAGACCTCTTCACAGACCAATTAAATGAAGTCTGCTTGGAGACAGGTATTACGGACTATAGAAAATGTTTTCTTCAACTTCTTTTTATTGCATAAAAACGGATGAAGTTTCAAAAGTCATTGTCATCGAAAACAACCTGTTCTAATTAGACTTACTACACATCAAGAACAGTGGATGATCATTTGCTTTTTGGTGCCATCTGTTTTTACTGCAATAATAGACGTTTCTGGGAAATTGAATATGGTAATGCTCTTTTTTTTTCGTCTGTCTCTTTTTTTAAAAAAAATCTTTTGTGTAACAGGAACTTATTTTACCATGTCTCTTTTCTAAAAACACACCAAAATAAAGGAGAAAACAACCATTCAGCAAGTGTATCTAGCTTTCACTGACAACCAGCCAGTCTAAGTAGCTTGAACTTGTTTTGTATTTTATTTCCCAACATCTTCTAGCAGCAAAAGATCTATGAAAAAAATGTCAAGTTATCCTTTTTTATTACTTCTAGAGGCTAAAGAATCTACTGTCTGTGTACACTGTCAGCTTTCCTCTTTGAGGTGATGAGGATTGAATGGTCTTTATCAGAATGCAATTTCAGAGCAGAACTCTTCTGCTTCCACTGCCGGTTTGAATGCGTATTCAAGTGGTTTCAACTGAATACCAAAATTGTATTGCAGACTTTCATTTGGGTTATTAAATGGGAAATCTGTATTTGTCCTCTTTATTTAAAGGTATCATAATGTGTTGGCACAACCAATTCAGTACAGCTGAACTGCGCTGACTTCCTATTGGTGAGGTGATCAGGAGAATAATCTAGTCCTGAAATATTTCCATTTTCCTTTTACTCTCTGGGTAGATTTTGTGCTGCCTTCTCTAATGAGAGTTCTTTTGAACTCACTCTCAGACTATTTTCCATGTTTTTTCATCTTCCTCATTCTTGTGTTAAAAAGGAAACTGAGCAAGAGCAAAATATCATTGACTTAATGTACTTTACTGTCAAAAGTTATGATCAGTAATAGAAAAGAAGGCACAGTGGTTATTTGGGGAATATTTTCCTATATTCTAATGGTCAGGGTAAATAATGCAAACTAAATAATTGTCTATGAAAGTCTGAATGGAACTGTCTGGTTTTCTGTGTATGGCATGGCAAAATGATTATATCTGATAATTAGCAGTTTTAAGGTAGGACTCAGCTGGAAGACACTGTGTTGAACTCAGTTACAATTTAGCTCAGCCATGCTCAGGGACTGGCTTCTTCAACCTTGTCTACTTCAGTCAGTGAGTGCAAATTATATCTCCAGATGATTGTTGAGTAGCAGCCCAATGTAATGTCCTCTCAAGCCCAAGGTGGCCCATAGCCAGGGTACCTGCATACCTGTTTGGCTGTTTCCATTACAAGAGCCACCATTACTTTTAGATCCAGCTTTATGTGCTAAAAGATTGAAACTTACAGAGGAAGAAACTAGTTCTTCATTTTATTGTGAAGGTTTCTCATGCGTCTATGTCAAGATGTTCTAATGGGCGTAGGGTGTGTGTGTGTGAATTACCCTTCTGAAAACAGACAGAAGATGTTACTACACAGTTACTGAATTACCAGCCGGCATCAGGTCTTTGTCAGCAATTCTATGATCTCCTAAACACACAGTTCTACCATTAACTTAATCTGTCTGATAATGAATATTTAAATATACGTAGTTAAAATCCTGATGACTACAGAAGGAAAACAAGAAAGGATCATCCTTTTTTTCCCCTTTGTAACAATAAAATAACCACTATTATTGGGAAAGATGAAACCGTACATAACAGCCAAACATCAGGTTCTTTCTTTGCTCAGAGATCCATTAAAGTTTAGTATATGATAGTAACTTTGCTCCTTCAGCGAATTCCTTTGAGGACTATACTTTTATCTCTGATAATAAATGCAGTCATTTAAATATTGGAGTACAGTGAGGTTATTATTCATCACAGGACAGTATATTTATTAAAAAAAATCTCAGGATCTGTAGAATTAGAGGGTTAGCTTTATGTGGTTCTTCTTTAAAATGCAAACCAAAATTACCCATCAGTTATTTCAAACATCGTGTAGACTTTGAAATCCTTGTTTCAACATATAAAAGGCAAGGTTTCAAAGCTGCTTCCAATACACAGCTGTGGCTCCCTGCTTTAGTATTTAAAATTACCAAAAACACAACTTGCAGTCTTATCTAAAGATCCTTTATTTTAAGAGCTTTGCCTATGCTACACATACGCCTATGCCTAATCAAATCATTGTCTATAAAACAAGATGTCTTATTTTTCTCAAAATTAGGCCATGATTTAAGATAACTGGAGCCCAAACCTCACTTCTCAGCTTTACATTTAGTACCTGACATTGTGTGTGTTTTAAAAGTACAAAACTTTCATTGAGTCTCTGTTACTCCTACCTCGAATTCTTGAGAGTCAGAATCAAGAAGGAGCAGAACTGAGAGCAGCTGTGCACTGCTCTTGTGCTTTTTTTTCCTTTTTTTTTTTTTCTCAAAGAAAGGAATTTTCTATGTTTTTTTGCCTCCTTTTCCATCTGTATATAATGAAACAATACAGAGAGACATTAGTATTTGGGTAACTTCTGATTTTAATTTTGAATTCATCCATGAATCTAGCCCTTTAGTTTTCAATTAAAGTCAGTATTTGATTTATTTGATTTTTAATCAGGTCACAAATGAATTCCCCTTGCCGTCAACTGCTGCCAAATCTTTTTATCTTTCAAATACTTGGTAGTATCTCAGGACAAATACAGTCAGCTGTATCCCGTTTCCTATCTCTCAACCTTGGCAGTGATGGGATTTCCTAACACAGATGAATACGTTTTGCACTTTGTACTTAGAGTGACTGTCTTCATAAAAACTCAGTTTTTCAAAGGACAGTGCAAACATTGTTAACATCATCCCGTAATCTGACCTGTCGCTTCCATCAGCTTCAACTTCTGACACCAATATCTGTTAAAAGTAATTACGTTACTGTGTAGAGAAGAGATGTACCTTAAAGAGATGCACGTGATAAAAATCACATATCTTCATCCAAGGAAGATCTTGTTCCCCAGTGGATGAATTGTTCTAGAGGAATTTTATTTAACAGTTCCATACCATTGTTTCACACCTGCAAAATGGAAATGCAGTACCCATTTCTTTGTCTACGCTGCTGTGACTCCATTTGTACGTACTGATGTAACCAGGTACTGCGTTCACTGAAAAGGGAAGATTAAAAAAAGGAACAAGGTGGATCTTCTGGAAATTAGACTGCACTTCCCTCGCACAGCTGTTGAATTCAGTGCACGGAGGATTGTATGAGGGCATTAAAACAGAAAAAGTAGACTCAATACAAGATTCAAATCACTTCATCAGGATTTCTTCTCCGGTGAAATCCTTTTTTTTTTTTTTTTTTGTCTTTGCCTTTCTAACTGCAGTGAAAAGGTTTTCTTCACTCTATCTTGTTTATTTGAGAAAATCACTTCAGTACAGTCTTGCAGCAAGAGATAACCTTGCATGTTTCCAGATAATGAAATGTTCTGTGCTTTGCCTCAGCGTCAGTTTTCACCAGCAGGGAAGAAGTAAGTCCTTTAAATAACCACTCATCCCCCAAAGGAAAAACAAAACAAAGCAATCATTAGCTAACTGAATCTGTCACGTGTATGCATTCCTACCTCTGAGCTGTTTCATGATAGGGCACTGCGAACAAGGGTGCTTGAGTTATTTGTGTTGTGATGTAGCTTTCATATGATCTCGCAGAGCAGCACTGGACATGTCTGGAGGAGTCTTTGATGTTTGAGAAGGAACCACTGGTAATTATTGCTTGGCAGGGCAGCACTGCTAGCACAAGCCAAGGGAGGTTTCTAGCTTGGACTGCAGATATAGGCTTGGCATTGGGCAGTGTGAACCAGCTCTCCCTGCTGAAGTTTGGAAGTGGCTTTGGTGGTTGATGCATAATTTGTGGGAATTTACAAAAGACCATGATATTTTTAATAGCTTCTGTTGAACATAAGAGGCAACACTACCATCATTTTGCTCACCTTACAATGAAACATTACAATACATCAGCATAACTTTGTTATAGCCTAGTAAAGAGTTAAACAGTCTGTACATAGCGCTCACTGCTGATAGTTTTATGTTCAGTTTGAGCTTTCTTATTCAAAGATGAGTGGATTCTTTTGCTACCTGTAGGCACTTGAGGAAATCTTGTCTTAAATTTAGAAAAATACGCAGTATGATTTCCTAGAAGAAAATATCAAGGAGGTCTGGGGACCAGACCACAAAGGAGGCAGGTGTTCCTTTACCAACTGCTTGCTGCTCAGCTCTGCTGCCATCTCTCCACATCGATTTTCTTTCACAATAACATATTCATCATCAATGACAAGTCAATTCCAGATAGAAAACCCTCCTTTCCTAGCATGCAACCTACGTTCTGCTGGGGCCTCAGAAATGCCTGGTCTTGTTTAACACGAGGAACTCAGATGTTCTCTCTGAACAACGTGCCTGGTTTGTTGATTAGCTGGGATGATTCCCCAGTAACCCGACAAAAAATTATCTCGTCATTTTGAAATAATAACTGATGAAATAAATGTGGGTTAAAATTCAATGAGTTGGCTCCTTGCTTTCCTATTTCAAGGCTAATCATGACAATATTGTTTTTCCCACATCGCCAATGAAATCGTCAAAAATGCAAAAAATAATACATAGTTTATGCCAGGTGGGAAATTTTTAAAGATTTTCCTATCTGTAACATTAAAATTATAGTATCCACATTTTGGATGTGGTGGAGGTTTTTGCTTCAAAACATAATTCTATCTGTATAATGTCACTTGGTAAACAAGCAGTGTGTTTCTGGTGATCTACTTCTGAGTTCAACATGTGTAAGTGGCTCTAGTTCAGGAAACATCTAAAGTGTGGCTCTGCTGTGCTGAATGCAATAAAGTCAATAGATTTAGAGACAAACATTTAACTTCAGCATCTGCTTAGATGTTGAGTTGTTCCAATTTTTGATGCACAGCTCCTTTTTGTCATCTGAAGAACTAGCTCAGTGTAGAGCTACTTCTAAGCCACCTGAAGCAGATGTAGGTTGCTGAATACCATACTCCCATTACTCATTACACGCCTATCTTTAGGACACAGACCTTCCAAATCTGAAGCATAATGTCAGTGTGTTGTTATTATGTAAAGAAGTACTACAGATTAAAGTCACAGAATACCTATCTGTGAGTGGTGAGATGAAAGAATGCAGAATTGTGTGTTTCCCCTGGTGTTGCCAGGTGTATCCTCAGAAAGATCATCATGTAGCTTTGTATAGGCACACAGCAGAAGGATGGGTAGGGAATAAGAGCACAAGACTGCCAAGACATCCCTCTTTTAAGTCAAATTATGTATTTTCTTATGCTATTACAATACAATACAGTGCTTCTCAGCAAATCTGTGAGTGCATTCTCGTGAGTGTACACCACCCATTACGTACATCTACAGTGAGATCTTTCCATTCAATTCCCTTCTGTTTTACCCTTCAATGCAAACTCAGAGAGGCTTTATGGGGGAAGATTGCTAAGAAGCAGCAAAGCTTGGAGCTGGCAGTTGGGGAAGAGCCATCCATTCCCCACACCATTCACTTGGCCTGTTGTCTGGAGATTTTTGAAGTGCAAGAATGTGTTAGTCTGAATCAATGCTCATTTTCTGTGCACTGCACAAGCTGTTGTCTTCATTATCTAAAAAAAAGATTGGGTAGTTTTTTTTCACAAATATTTAAGTGGGACTTTTAGTGTTAGGAGGTTATTGTCATGCTGGAAGCCCTTGACAAATATCATTAGGGGAGTTTTGAATGAAAAGACTCTCAGACCTCCACCTTGTTAAGGGCTGGAAATACCAAGCACTGTTTCCAGCTCAAGAAAAAGAACAATCAAGCCCCATTCTGTAGGAAAAACAGCTGTGGCTTGCAAGAGTGGGTCAGAGTCAAGCATGAGATCCTCACAAACCAAACTTCTGTTTTTTGAAACGAGCAAGAAACCATCACACAGGCCCTCATCAATGAAACCAAATGGTCAGAGGACAGGTCATGGCAAAGGGAGCAGTGTGCTGGAAGCGTGGAGAGAACTTGATGTTGCAGTAAGGAGAATGCACTGCAAATGGAAGGATGTGTCTCCTACTACCAAATTTACCTGAGCGCTTTGGGGTTTTTAAGACAGGACTTTAGTTCCTACTAGCTAAGAAGTATTTGTGAAGGGAAGATTGTTAGGAAAAGGAGAAAGATCTTGATTTTCCTGAAGATGGCAGTGCCTCAAAAGGTGGAACTCATACTTCAGTACCTTTAGGTTTCTCCATACTACATGCTGTTGAGAGACAAGATCTTCCCCCCACATAAACAGTCAAGACTCAGTTATCCTGGCAGTGATTTGGACCCACAGAACACTTGATCTTTGACAACAGTCAGAAAAAAATAGAGTTTCTCAATTCTCTCTATCAGGTACAGGAAGATGTGACTTCCTCGTGAGTAATGCAGAAAACCATGCTGCTGCAGGAATTTACAGCAGAAATGCTAAAATTGGTCTGGATAAACATACAAATGAAAGTGTTCACATGTGAGAGCACAAGTCAAAACAGTGGAGCAAGTCTAAAAGATGTGCATGTACTTGTAAACCTTGCTCTCTATGTCACACACCTGTGACCCTTGCCACACAGTTTTGATTTACACATCTCCCTGTGGCACTTTGACTTCCACATGAGTATCTGCCAAAAGTTAGTCATTACTGGAAGCCAAAGGTGGTAGTCTTGAGTATATATTTCCCCATCTGTATTTATTTCAGAAGAAATGGAGATTTGCCAGCAGTAAGAGGCAATGGGCATGCACTGTCACACCTGGATGTGGCCCTGCGTACCTTGCTTCTAGCCTAGAGCTACAACTCTGAACAATATTTGACTTGAAGAGATGGGGAATTGCGTGGAGAGCTAATAAAGCTGATGCAAACTCTTCTGAGCTGCCAGAGAAATGAGGAGAGCAGAGCTCTCAATGCATATAACCTTACTGGTTTATGGAGAAATCACAGATCCCTAATGAGCTGGGATGGCTCTACAGGCACTAGCGGAGTTCTCTGGGTATCTAAAGACCTGGCAGAGGTGGTGAAATGAAATGTCGCTGTGTGCCTCTTCTCTTTAGCCCTAAAGGTTGACTGCACACAGAGGTATGGATTGCAGCTCCTGGTGATGGGGAGTAGCGTGCTGAAAGACACAAACCACACACTGGAAAATTAAAAAATCCCAGAGGCAAATAGTCAGAGGAAAATGGAATCAAATAGCAGTGGCTGAGAGGAGGTATTTGTTAAATACAAAAGTCTTCCAGGCTCCGGCTGTGCCCCAAAGGAACTGCAATACACGCGGAAACCATGTGAGTTATACATGTGACAACTGGCCCGTGATTTTTTTATGAAGATGGAAATTTCATTGCATTCAGAGGAAATGCTGTTGGCTTCAGTAGGGTCAGTACTGCATGCAAAGTTGTGGCAGGCATGCAGTGCAAAGGAAATAATAGACACCTGAGTTTAATTATAGCAGTTACATACTTCTAAAGAGCTGAACTTTACAAACTAAATGAGAGAAACGTTCCAGCAATAAGGGGTATTAGTGAAAGCAGCTGTTAAAATCAGAGGAGAGCTCAGGTGAGGTGTTTGTGTGAGGTTTGGTGCATTTGCTTAAGCAGACGCATGCCCTTAACAGAACTGTGGGGGAAGAAAAGTTCTGTAGGAGCAAAGGGAATAAGATGTTATAAGCTCATTTACTTTTAGAAGTTATCCCTTGACTTAGGTAAGGAAAAATCTTTTTTTTTTTTCTTTATATAAATTCTGTGGATGTGGGAATAAATAAGCTTACGCTGTTTTATTCTTCTCTTATCCCCCACATCCACAGAATTTTCTTTTTGTTCAAATCAAGATATTCTGCTTTATGCTGTATAATTGGGTTTCCTTATGATGTGTATTGGTGTCAGCAGATACTCAATGTGATTTAAGTCTGCAGTGCTTGCAGCTGATAAGATCAGAAGCTGCAGAGCAAATCAGGGAACTTGTTTCATGATGAATGAAGCTTTTCTGAGAGTTTCAGGAATAGAAAACAGTGGAAAACTTAACTTTCTACTTAGAAATCTACCCCTAGTTAAGCGTATTTTTGATTTTTCTTTTTTCTGCATAATTTCCTTGGAGTAAAGTTAATATTTGGTAGCAATTGCCTTACTTTTCCAGGGTTTCAAAGCTTTGAGTAAATTTTACCTTAATTATTCTGTGTGCAAGTGGATGCTTAAAATTCTAGAGATTGAGTATCTTTGTAATTCTATTACTATCTAATGTGTACTTGAAATCCAAATTTCCACTCGGAATGTGATGAGAACATGGGAAACTTGTTGGCTCAAGCTGGTGACAGATTTGTCTAAGATTAGATATAGCCAAGGAATGTTGTGTGGGCTTGTAATTCTTCTTATGAGTGGGCTTGGTAATCCCTTTTAGAAATAGAAGCGTATGATTTGGTTGGAGAATAAATTCTAGAAATGTAGATGTGGCATCTCTTAAAGTGCATCTGATCTATCTGGAAACAAGGTGTGGTGGATTTAAAATGGAAGAAGTTGTTAGAAGAAGCACCCTTTGTCAATCCCAAGTCTTTGCTGGTCGTGTTGGTACAAAGGAGGTTGTAGCAAAGTGGGGTCAATGTCTCCTGGGGAATAACGATAGGATGAGAGGTCCTTATGTTGTGCCAGGGGACGTTCAGGTTGGATATTGGGAAAAATTTCTTCTCTAAAAGAGCAGTGAGGCACTGAAATTTCTTTGCCATTGCAAAGAAACAACATAGGAAACAACATAACTCATTCATCAGCCTTCTCACTCCCTGAGCTTTCTGTCGCTTAAAGAATTGTTCAGAAAAAAACACCACTACAAGACTCCTCATGGACATGCCCAGAGCAGTGTGTGGTGTGAATACAGCTTTATTGTTCTTCCTACAAGCAGGTGGAGAGTGACTGACACTTGTCCTTGTGGGAGGACTCTGATGCATAAGAAGAATTACCAGAAATGCCTGGTGCGTGACAGAGCTGCTTATGGAAAGCTGGAGGCAAAAGGTGCAAAGGGATATTTGCATGCGAACAGCACAAGTGCAGCTGTACAGCTGATGTCTTTCCCAAATCTCCCTTTTCCCTAGGTGGTCACAGTTCTGCTGTCTCCCAAAGGGTATCTGTGATGTCCTTGGCAGAGGCTGCTTGGTGTTGGGTAAATACCTGGCCTTCTGCTGCTGTGCTCAGCACTGTGAGCCCATTTAGCTGCTTCTCTTGGATGTACCAGTTGGTGTAATAAAAGTTACCTCATTTTCCTACCAACTGTGACTAGCTTTAGTATTCTAAGGAAGTCTAAAGGGGAAAATAAAACATCAGTTCCTTATGCCTTTAATTAACAAACGTCTCTGCACCAAGAAATCCAGCCTCTTGCTTTTTTCTTGATATCCCTGGTTTGAATAGGAATCAATGTAATTAACTCTAGATTTCTAAATATTAATAAGTGCAAGTGTCTATGTACCCTCTAAATGAGTGTCACTGAGAGAACGCAGACATCACGGGACACTGAGATAATTCCCACTCAAAGAGAACCGACAATAGAAAACTGGATTTGTAAAATTATATTCAATAGGGGAAAAATTAATGTCAAATGTAACCATTTTACTGAAACATAAACAATTCATCTGAATGTAGGCAACACTTATTTGATTTAAAAAGCAAACAAGCTGAGCCATGCTACTCATTATTGCATTTGGTGCCTCCTGTTTCCTATGAAACTCTAGGCTCAGGGGCTGGTACAGATGATGTGTATTGATGTGCAGCTCAGCATCTTGGACAGTGATGTCCTGAATACTGGCTGTGGCAGTCAGCTATAACTACAGCAGAAGATGTAATCATAAATATATATATGTTTTGGTACTTATCATGCACTAGCACAGATAACAGGCAAAACAGGAAACAAAATAAGAAGCGGTGGGCTGAGGGAACGCAGAGCTGGCTTCCATCGTTAGTCTTAATGGATAACCTATTTAAACTGGAAACAAAAGAAATAAAATGAAATCTGTTTAATATTATATGTGTTACTCATGATTGGGCAGCTGGATTCCTTTGATAAAGGTCAAGTAGCAGTTAGAGGACTTACGATCAACACTGCAGTCAATGATCTGGCCAGAGTCACTGGCAGTGGGGAGCTGGGGAACTCTGTACCCGAAAGGCAGCAAATGATGTCTGGATTTGCCATTATTTGAGGGAAAATGATACATCTGAGTTCCCAAGAGGACCCATTCTGTTTTCACATTCTCACATTAACATTTTCAGTCCAACTTCAAAATGTTCCACCTTTCCATTTTTAGAAGGTCCTTTACAAAGGTAAAAATAAGCTTGATGCAGCAGTCAGCATGCTTTGACCGTAACTTACAGAGCTATTTTATCAACAGAAATGTCTGAAATCTTTGTAATGGCAAGTAGACCAGCTTAGGTAAAATAGTGGCATAAAATACAGAAAGCAAAGGCTCCATGCCCTGTTAGATCTGTTTCCCTTAGTCTATTCTTGAGCCTGTCTGTTAATTCTGTCGATGTTCTTGCCATTTTTTTTGTGTGCTGATTTTCAGTTTTGTCCTACCAGACATTGCCGTTTCATTTCTCATTGGAAGGTTTCTCTTTCTTCTCTGAATGCTGCCTGTCTAACCTAGCATCTGTCCGACTGATTAAGAGGGGTGCAATGCCATTCTGAGGCTGCCTGATCTCACAGGGTAGTATCTCAGATGTGGACCAGTTTGTCAACTGGCCATCACTGGCAGCTATCTCTAATTCTTATCAGTCACCTCTGAGACTGGTGCACAGGACCACGGGGAGGTCAGGGTGCTCTGCTTCTGCATCCCTGCTGTATTAAGGACACTGGTTGAATGTAATTAAAATAAGATTTGATCAAATTGAACAAATTAAAAAAGAAAGATTGAAATACTAGCTGGTCTCACTAACTGGATGGAGAGCTTTCAAGTCTCTTGATGGCATGTGAAAATTGAACAAGTTAGTGGAAAAAAACTGTTCATCACAACTGATTTAAACCTTTTGTGCAATGTTGGTCATGGGAAGTTACTCTGAAAGTAGAGGGGGAAAATATATTTTTTTTCTAATCACTTTGAAGAGACTAAGTTTTAGGGTATGAAAATGGAGACTAAACTATTTTAGACTCTTAAATGTGCTGTGCTAGCATGACATTTTTTTTTTTTGTAGACCAAGAGTTTGTGTACTGTCTGCCCAGCTATCATCAACAGGCAGCATTCTATAGGTATCAGAAAAGAATGGATTATTAAAGAATGAGATTTAGCCTGGGTAATCCTATTTGAACTTCCTTTGAAGTCTTGTTATTCAGAATTCACATGCAGAAATTCAGGAAAACTTGAGGGTTTTAACATCCACACAAACTGTAACAGTTCAAAAAAAATGATGCACAGTTTGTTTACAGTTCTACACCTAATCTTCTTAATTAACAGCTCCAAAATGTAGATTTCTTCAGTGGCTTTCAGGATTTAATAAGTTTTGTTCTCCTCACTACAACTGTCTCTCTTTTGCTGTAGATATTGCAGTGGCTCAACGGACCTAAAAGTCATGGTTTAATTAGAACAATTGCATTTGAAAATATTGACTTAAGTGATTGGCTCAAGGGCAAATAATGTGTTTGTGGCACAGGAGGATTACAACAGAGAATTCCAAGCACTGTGCTTCCTGCTTTTGGGATAGAGAATCCTTTCCATCTTGAACTGAAAATGTTTTGTATCTGAATTGTTCAAATCCCCCTTTCTCTTTCCAGTCAAGTTTTGGTCTTGGTCTTCTCTGTTTTAACGTCAAAACTTTCTTCCACTCTTTTTCACCATGCCAAAAAACCTTATTGATCTTTCAGCCAAGTACTTTGTCTGCTGTGTCTCATCTCAATCTTTAAAACACTGGTCTCCTTTCTATTATTTCTATTCTTTTCTATCATCCCAGTTGTTCAGCTGCTATTCCAACCTTTTCTTCTTCCACATCAGCTCTTCTCTACACTCAGTGTTGATTTTCTAAATATTCGTTATATACCACAAGAGCTCTGAAAGGACAAGCTTTAATTCCACCTGATGTTGCTTTCATCAAATTTCATTTTCAGCAGTGAAGAGGAAAGATGTTGAGTTTTATGGTAATTCACGTCAGCTACTAATTTGAACCTGCCAGTACAGAGCCACATGTTGACATAGATGTACTCCTAGGAGAATCTTTGTTTATGAATTGAAGACAAGAGATGACAACAGTGGAATGCGTACTGTTGTCAAGAGCGGTCATGGAAGATCATCTGTTTCTTTGTTCCCTTTCAATACCTTCTGGAGAGCATTTTACTTTTGTCAGGCTAAACAAGTGATTCTAACTGGCTGCTGGGTAGAAACAACAACCTGTTACCTGTACAGAAAGGCTCTGATTAGAAAACGTTGTACTTGGTTATCGGTAGATTAAGAACAACCAGGTGAATGGATAAGTGCAATGAAAAAATTATACAGCAAGATTGTTTTCTGTTTTGTTTCTTGACCCCTCTGAATTTCTAAACAGTTCCTTACAATAACTTGTCCAATAATATTGTCTAAGATAGCCACGAGCTACATGAAAGCAAGACAAAAGGAAGGGAATGTCAGGGAAGCTTTCCTGCAATGCTGAAATGCTTCTCCTGAGGGATGATGGCCATTGTGTTCTTTGGGAGTTAATCCAGCAAATATGAAATGTTCAGAGCAGCTACAGAGAAAAAGCTATAAAATACCTGACCGTACCAATAGCTGCACCGGAGGTTTGTTCTTCAATCAGAATAATTAGTAGGCAAAGAAAACACCAAACCTTTGCAATGCAAAGTTTTTCATCTTGCTTAATTAGTTTCCATAGGGAAGAAAGACATTTAAAACCCAAATGGTCCTTGTCAGGGGATTACAAAATGATAGAACAAGAGCCCCAGGCAGGGATACGAAAATGGTTATTCAAACAGACTGATACAGTGAGATGGGTTTTTTTTTTTGTTTCAAGCGTTTTTCTTTCTGTGGCAGATAGGTGTGTGGACTCTGTCTATACAGAGCCTCAGCACTCGCAGTATGTGACAGGCAGACTGAAATGAATGTTGCTGGTACCTGAGAATTGAGACTCACTTTGTTAACGATGATGGGCTTTCACTTGAAGCAAAAGCTGCATCTCTGAGAAAATTAAGCGTAGAAACACAAAGGCTGATGAGGAGCAATCAAACAATATTCTGAAAATCTCCAAGGTGGTTACGAATGCTGTGAATGTAGCATTGAGTTTGGCTACTCAGTGCTGCTCAGACTGTCACCGATTCTCAGCAATCCAGGCATGTGCCTTCTTCTGAAGAGCATAATTTACTGCATGATGACAAGGGGCAAGTACAAGCATTAATTAGCCATTGTAATGGCTCTACTGCTATAGTCAGAGCGCATTGCAAGGGAATTCTTCCAAATGCAATTAAAATATCAAAGTTACTTTAGAGAGTTTATAGCTTTCCAGAGTCAAGTAACTAGGGGACAGCAAGGATGGGGTGTGATTGAACCTTCCTGCGTTGCTTTTAATGCGGGAACTGGGGGGGCTGTTTGGAGCTGGGAATGGCAATGAGGAGTGCAGGCAAGGAACATGCTGTTAGCTAAATTGGAGAAGTTATTTGTACA
Source organism: Numida meleagris (assembly GCF_002078875.1). NCBI lineage: Eukaryota > Metazoa > Chordata > Aves > Galliformes > Numididae > Numida > Numida meleagris. The sequence continues at coordinate 4,898,077 of NC_034413.1, read as the reverse complement.
GGAACGTTGAAAAATGCCTGTGACAGCATCTTTTTCATGGGGATACCTTAAACCGAGAGAATGAAGGGCTAGGGGCAACATTTGTTCCCCTCCATCTCATATTTCCAGAAACAGGGAGTGGATGTTTACCAGTCTGTTCTGTCTCTCTGAAAAACTGAAGCTGTTATACAGGGGAAATACTGCTTCTGATCTATTTTAAATCGTTGAAGTAGTTAAGGTTACAGAACCATGCACTACTGTAGCTGCTTTACCACTGAACTCCTGAATGATGGGTGGAAAAGAGTTGGAAAGTCCAGGAGAGAGTTCTCTTAGAGTAAATGAGCCAGCACAGGAAAATCTGTGCAAGTAAACAAGAGCCCTGACTGCATATCGTAAAGGACAATTTGAAAACAATAGCTGCCTGCAGGAGATTCAAGAGAGAGTAAAAGCTTTAACTCTGCTACTGAGCCCTACCATGACCACTCTTCTTTTCTCTCTCCCCACTCTTGCCTACCCCAATAATACGTTATATTTCCTATGAGCAATGCTTTAGCCGCATCCATCAGTTTATTGGCTTTGTTTCTTCTTTTACTCAGTTTAAATCCATAATCAGTAACAACAGAAAAGCAAAAACTGTTCATAATGAGCTTATGAAGATCTGTAGTGTTAGTTTTTTTTTTTTTAATCTAGTGCTCCAAAATATCTCCTTGCAGAGGTGTGCATATGTCTGATGGCTGTGGAGAGGCAAATTACTTGTTAAAGACAAGATGTTATACAATTGTGATCATCAAGTCTGATTTATATCGCTGAGTGAATCCGTTGCATGTTGCAGCCATAAACCAACTCATGCATTCTTTTGCTATCAATTTTAACAAGTAAATGAGTTATTAAATGATGATACATTTACAGTTCTCAATCTGTCATGTATACCAGATTATAAAATTCTTCAGCAGCGGACTTCAATACTTGCTTGTCTCAGCTTTGGCTTCCATCAGACTTCAGCATGTGTTTAAATTCAAGATATGCTACAAATCTATTCTATGTCAGGAAATACAATTGTTAAACTATTAATGACCAATGATTGCTAATTAAAACACAGCTTCCTCCTTGTCTTGGTACTTCTGTGGCCCTTTACTCTTTGATCAGCACAGGCTTAATATTTCTGTACATTCTTGCTCTGAGGAAGAACAGACTGCTGCTTTATTTTCTTAAACAGTAGAAGTAAAGAGTGGAAAAAGTATATTTGAAATAAGTGAAGATATTAATTAAAACATTCCTTTAAAGCAAAAGTACCTTTATAAACCTGGAGACAAATTCTTTTCATATGTCCTTGGCACTGTGTAGCAGCCAAGAACAACTGCATACAATTTTTGCTTTCAGTTACTATCTGGTATTGAAATAACACCTGATTCACATTAGCACCAATAAAGGCTGATACTTATTATATGGCTTAATTAGAGTGATTCCACACTAATTAAAAAATAAAATTATACATACGCTTTATTGCTTAAAGGGCAGAAACTTAACTGAAGGCAGTAAAGGGAGATCTGAGTAAGCGCTGTTGAGAGACTAGAAATGAATGTCTTGCACATAAAGCTACTTGGGTCATATTCTGTCTTTGTTGCTGCCAAAAAAGACAGATGCTGTGAAGAGGAGCAGTTGTGAAGCTGGTGTTAGGAAGTCAACTGCTTTGGGATTCAGTGAACTGCGTTTAAATAATGGGCAGGAGCTACATCTGAAGAAAAGAAAAACAAATACGAGGAATGGCATCCTCGTGAGACAGTGTGCGATCAGGCGCTGGGAGCATCTGCAGGGTGCTGCAGCCTCAATACAAAAGCTGCATACATCCAGTTTGGTTTAAATGTTTGCAGCCTACTGAAGTAGTAAACCCTGGCAGTAGCAATGATATACAGTACAGCACACTGTTCTGCCTTTGCCCGCTGCTCTGGTTTTCTGCTCTTTCTTCTACTGCCTGAACACTTCCCCTTCTTCTACTTCCATCTTTTTCAGTCTAATTTCCCCCTCAGGCTATTTCTGGTCCTATGTACATTCTGTTATTTCTCTTGTGACTTTCATCTCTTTCTAGCAGCTATATTTCCTTTCAAGTATTTCCTCTTCCTTCTTTAATGAGATTTTTTTTATGGTCATTTTTAGTTTCCCATTCTAGATCCCCCCCCCTTTTGCTCTCTGCACTCTACTAAGTATGATTTTGTCCGTGTAATAATTTTCTCTTGCCTACATGTTTTGTTATCCAACATGGTCATCTTAGATGGAAATTTCATTCAGTAACCTAAAGATTATTTTGATAGATGATAACTATTTTCTATCTAAAGAGTACCTTGTTATCCTTACAATCTCAAGCATGCTTCACTCCTTTCAGCATGAAAGCAAAGAATGGCTTGTTTCGACACCCAGTTTGGGGCCACTTGTGAGATTTGGCCTTCTGGCACTGAATTATTCTAAAAGGAGGAGAGGGAAACACAGGAAAGACAAACTGGAAATCATAGACAAATGACAATTTTCATATTTCCTGTACGCCAGTAAGTGTCAGTTAGCCAACAGCCTGAAGCATAATGTTGCAGGTGCAGGGGAAGAAATCTATTGCATTCCATTTGTTAGCCCTAATAGTAAAAGGAACTTCGAGAGTTGCTTGTAGAGCTAAATTAAGGTTTCCAATGGCAGCTGTAAAATAGGGCTGATGAACAAGGGTGGTTTCATGAGTAAGAAAGGGAGACTCACGTTCCAGATGCAGACTCAATATTATCAAATCAAAGAAGCAGTTTTGGTCTGATCAAGGATTTATTACATGTTTACTTTGTTGCTCAATCGAGGTGCCAAGGTCTGACCAAAGTTCTGATCTTGGCTTTTCTGAAAATGAAAAGCATCCCCTCTGAGCAAGTTTCTAAGATGGAGCATTGGTTCCCTATCACACAGCATGATTCAGTGATGTGACTACATGGCATCCAATAGGTGCCAGGGCTCATGTCAATTTTTTCTTTTTTTTTTTTTTTTTTGAAAACGTCACGATCAGATTCTTCCTTCAGAGCTCTGTACCTATTAAATAAATGTCACCTTAGGCTGTGAGACATTTATGATGACCATTTCCCCTAGACATCCTGTGTGGATTTTTTCTGATGTGATGAGAAGTCAGCCCACCTGATTCTTCTCCCTTTTCTGTGTGTAACTTGGACATCAGACAGACTGTCACTATGTTATTTAAAATGTGATGTGGTTGTGCTGTTAGTGATGTGGTTAGGTGTTTGACAAGGTGCCACTGATATTCTCTGCTCAGCCCATGTGTGATCTTAAACCTTAGGAGGCTAATGAGATCCTAAGCTCATGGCTATCTGCACCACAATTTTTGTCTTCAAATGTCTTGGCAGTTTTCATGCTGGAAGTTCACACAAATTGTGCTATAAAATGGCATTTTCTTTGGTGATTTCTCATGGTAAAAAATACCTGCTATGAGAGTTGCTGTTATATTAAGTGTAATGGGGCTGGAATGAGCAATGACTATTTTTGGCATACAACTCCATTTACAATCAGGTAAACATGAAGCTGTTTTATTGTGCATTTAATTTTTTTCTTTTTATTTTTTCTGCTATCAAAGTAAGTGAAAATACTTTCAAGCATAACGTTTGGGGATTTATCTTACAGGAACTTTACAACTGTCTGGTTCTGTCAGTGAACTATCTGTGTACTTTGATCTGAGAGTCCTCCATCCTATTCAGCTCTGTGTAGCTCTGCTGAACAATAATTTCTTATTTGAATATTCTTTGCTATACAGTAAGCATCTCAGTACTTTTAGTACTCTTCTGTGTTGATGGTGGAAATGCAGCTTTTACATTACCTTGAGATTCTTCTTTAATATTCATATCCATGTGATATCTGCTCATCAAGGCTTTTAGCAGACAGCTAAGGCTGTGGTTAGCTAAGAATTATCACCTCTTTCTTAAAGGGAGAAAATAGAGATACAATCAGTGCTGATTTTTCCAAGGTCAGGCAAAGTGTGAAAAAAGTGAGCCTACGCAGGGGAAGAAGTACTTACAAGATTAAAAACAAACCAAAAAAATATAACACACTACAACCGGAGTTAGAATCATAGAATCCTTAGAGTTAGAAGAGACTTTTAAGGGTCATCTAGTCCAACTCCCTTGCAATGAACAGGGACACTACAGCTAGATCAGGTTGCCCAGGGCCTGATCTGGCCTGGCCTTGGAAGTCTTCAGGAACAGGGCCTCAATCACATCTCTCGGCAACCTGTTCCAGTGCCTCACCACCCTCACTGAAAAAGACTTTTTCCTTATATCCAATCTAAATGTCCCCTCTTCAAGCTTGAAGCCATTTTCCCTTGTTCTACCACCACAGACCCTGCGGAAGTGTCTGTCCCTTTCTTTCCAGTAGCTTCCCTTTAGGTATTGAAAGCCTGCACTGAGGTCTCCCCAGAGCCTTCTCTTCTCCAGGCTGCACAGCCCCAGCTCTCAGCCTGTCCTCGTAGGAGAGGTGTTCCATTCCTTGGATCATTTTTGTGGCCCTCCTCTGGATGCACTCCAACAGGTCTATGTCTCTCCTGCTCTGAGGACTTCACATCTGGATGCAGTCCTCCAGGTGAGGTCTCACCAGCACAGAGCAGAGGGGCAGGATCACTTCCCTCGACCTGCTGGCCAAGCTTCTTTTGATGCAGCCCAGGATGCGGTTGGTTTTCTGGGCTCCAAGGGCACATTGCTGGCTCATGTCCAGCTTCCCATCCACCAGTACCCCCGAGGTCTTTTTTGGCAGAGCTGTGCTCAATCCTTTCATCCCCCAGCTTGTATTGGTAGTGAGGACTGCTTCGACCCAGGTGCAAGATCTTGCATTTGGATTTCTTGAACTTCATTTTTAAATGAATGCAGACATTTTTCTGTTTAAAAACTGTCCAGTGAAGCTATTAACCAAAGTTAGAACGTAATACGTTGACTCAAAGACAGGAAAAATGCAGGAGCCTGCAAGCATGATTGTAACACTTCTATAAATTAGTAGTTGTCCTTTGGGCAATGAATCTGACATACCTACAGGAATTTAGGCAAGGACTGGTGGGGCCATCTTCTTGCCTTTCCGCAGCAAGTTAAAACAGACTTCTGTCCCCAAACTCCGTTGCCAGAGACGCTAGCACTGATCTCCTGGGTGAATTGATACCTCTGAGTGCTCACGCAATAGTTCAGGAGTTTTAAGACTTAGTAACTGAATAAGCCCTTTCATCTGGAAACTGTTTTACAGCCATGTAATCAATCCCCCATGAATCTGTAATTCAGGGAATCACATTATAAAAGTGCTGGGTTTCCTAAAGATATGATGGAATAAGATGCTTAAGTAATAAATTCCTATGGGTGACCTGCTTTACATTCAGTACTTACTTCAAAGCACAGAATATTTAATGAATGTCTTGTATACCACTGGGAACTGCATAAATAATAACAGTAAAAGGGATTAAAGCAAACTATAGTAAAGGTCATGTGGAGCTGAAATTACAAGGTAATACATCAGTTTACAGAGCAAGAAAAAGTTTTAAGGTTGAAAGCATACAGTGTTTTGAGCAAGCCACACTTGCAGGAATTGACAAAAGTATGATTTATGAATAAACTGTGTTAATAAAAAACATTGTATGAAAGAGTTGTAGCATGTTAAAAGATTATGACAATCGCAATATTTGGATCTGGCTCGAGACTGAAAAAGGAAGGATGCTCCCATTGTGTGGAGTTTGGTTTCCAGATGCAGATATCTACTTTTTCCTGTTTATTACATAGAAATTTCTTTACTTTCCTGTGTATACTTACAAGCTGATCTAAAGCCCTCTGGAATCAATGGAATTCTTTATTATATGCAAGATTAGACTTGATGTAGATTATCATCTTGTATCTTTGGGGGATGAAAGTCTAATTATTTTGTGCATTTGATTCTTAGTGAGGCTATCTTGCCCCATCCTTGTTTAAAACACTACATGCTAACCTCTCAACTCAGACTCAGAGGTCCATCAGTGTATGTTCATTGTGTGTAAGAGGTCAGCCACAATGCTGGATTTGCTGTCTGTACAGCCACAAAGCTTGATTCCAGGCACAGATAAAAGTATGGGCTCCCAACTGCTCATGTATTGCTAATTTAATACACTAATACCTAGCAGGCACAAATATACATGCCTAATGCCAGCCTGCCAATACTGTTAAACTATGTAAAAACCTGCTTTGAAGCTGTGAAGCGGATGAACTGAAGTGCAGCCTGTGTTTTATGAGCACTTTTAAACCACTCATCAATATAGTATTATTGGCATGGATAGCCCTGCTAATATGGAAGTACTTTTGTGAAAAGGCTTAGACGCAAAGACATAGTCAATTATGACAGTTAAACATCAGGGTAATAGATATTACAGTAGACTGAGGAGGGGGAAAATGCTTATGTTTTCTCCCATTCTGCTACATAATTCAATGTGCAATTTCTGCTGCTTCTCAGATGTCACTTGTCCAGTCCTTCTTCTGTAGCAATCCTAAATGCAAAGTTCTCTTTATGTGGATGTCTTAAAGGTTTGATTATGCTGGAAGACTCTGAATTTATTCCAGTATTAAAGGAAAATGAATGTGTTGGTTAGTGTTTACCTCTGCAGTTAATATATTTTCAATATATAGTTAAGCAGAATTTCGCCAGGGTAGTATCGGCATGAACTTTAATTGGAAAATGCACTGAATGTTGATCTGTCTGACAACAGATATTGACTTCTAATGTGGTGGAAAACAAGAAATGTCATTAAGTACTAGCAGGTAATGATTTAAGGAATTGGCCTAAGAGAGGAACAGAAAGATCAGTGTTGATATACAGACAGTTGTGCTGGTATTAGCTCTATAAAAATGACAGCAAATAAAACAAATCTCTGAGTCTAGGAGCGTGTGGAATGTTCCTAGATAACATAAAATGTCCCTGTCAGTTTGAAATATGAAAATGTTTTTGAATATTCTAAGCACTTTACTTCTAACTTTCAATTATTTGTTAGTAGAAGAGACATTCTTGAGAACTGAGATCTGTAACAGTCTCTGAATAGTTTCCTGCAAGAATGACTTTATGTGATTTGATAAGAACTGGTTAGGATCTTCACAAGTTCTACTTCTCCTTATTAAATACTTGCATTCTGAATGGGAGCATTGTTTTTGGTATAAAATCTCATTTGTAATGTTCATCATATTATGAAATGCAATCCTGCACTTAACAGAACCCTGTAACCTAGAAGTATATTTTTCACTGTCTAGTTTATCATTCCTTTTAATGTTGTTATATTACTGTTTTGCAGTTCATGCATACTCAGAAATACACAGAAGTCTGAAGAACACAAAGTTATTGTTTTTTAACATTCCAAGCATAAAAAATGGATAAAGAGAAAGATCTTCTTTGTCACTGTCCACAAATTCTTATCAATTATTAAATCTTTACAAATCTCTGTGCTTTACAGTGAAATCAGAGTGCAAATTATACTTTTATAACCCTGTTTAAAAAAAAAAAAAGGCTATAATTCTTGGGAGAAAGTTATTAACCAAGGCAATTTGTTACAGAACCTAAGGAGCAACTGACTTCACTGTGAGTAGCTATAGATTTTCAGACTGTGTAAAAATGACAAAAAGTTTTGAAATGTTGAGAAAATGGGGGAGTGAAGGGCACAAGTCAGGACACAATGCAGTGATGGGGTCAGCTTTGCTGTGCTGTCCTGTGGTGGGCTTCTCTCTGGATAGAGGGGGGAAGAAGGACATGCGGGCTTGAGTTTCTGAAAAGGTGAGAGGGCAGACTAAGCATATAAATATACATTTGCATTGTTACCTAAAACAATAAACAAAGCTCAACAGCTTCATCTTTCCAAAAGCTGGGTCAAGTTTTCCCCATGCTATTCATTGTGCTTTTCTCACTGCACCACAGCAAAACTTCTACCTGCTCCCAGCATCCCCATGTACCTTTCCATGCCCCTAATGTCCCAAGATCACAGAATCAGATAGGCTGGAAAAACCACAGTGATCAGAAGGTGCAACTCATTCCCACAAACCATGTCCCTTAGTGCCATATCTCCACAGTTCTTGAATGCCTCCAGAGATGGTGACTCCACCACCTCTCTGTGCAGCCTGCTCCAACACCTCACCACTCTTTTGGAGAAGAAATTCCTCCTAATATCCAACCTGAGCCTCCCTGGTGTAACTTAAGGCCATCACCTCTCAGAAACCAGCTAGTCAAACTGAGAGCAATTAGCCCGCTTTGGCTGGTTTGGAGCCATACCTTTGCCCAGAGGTCTCTAGAGGGCAGGACAAGGCCTGATCTCAGCTTTCCCCACCTATGTTGTGCCATGACTGTGTTCTTCCCAGCTTCTAGGTTTCCTTCCAGTTGTCCAGGCCCTACTTGTCCTCCAGATCCATGTTTGCCTATCTCAAGCAAAAAGACAGCTCACCAAGAGCAGCAAGAAAGGCAGCTGCTTTGAGTCTTTTCATTAACTGCACCACAACTCCAGTAGCAGTCACGTTTCCAGCCTCCAAGACCCCAGCTCCCAAGGCAGACTTTGAATCATGTGCCAAATTGCACAACTTTAAAAACTCATCAGGCAAAGTCCCTAGCACCTCTTATTTGCCATACAGGAATTCATCAGCACAAGGCACTTTTGTTGAGAGAGACTTAAGGTTCCTGTCATAGATGGACAGAAAGAGGTGCTATTTGGAAAACCTATCTAGGCAACAAGGGCTTGTATTTTGTGTGACTCACAGTAGAGAATCTAGTGTTTAGATTAGTATATTTCAGCTACTTAATTTATTTTCTGCTTTCTTTTTCTGCTGTGTATTTTTCTTTGGTTGAGATGTTATATTTCATTTAATATGCTGGCATGGTCAGAGCTAACAAGGTACATCTTTATTCTGCATTGTTCTTCACAATTTCAGCTTTAATACTGAAAATATGGCTCATGCTTCAAGACTGGTAAAGAAAAGAGTCCCCAAGATCAAAGAGGAGGTAACAGATGAAAGAAAACTAGAGAAAGCCTTCAGGAATTAGCAAGGAGTCTTGAGGAAGAGGACACCAAAAATGCACTCAGTCACCACCAAAGTGTGGAGAAATATCTGTGGGGGAAAAATAAGCAGAGCTATATGGTTTATTTAGTCAAACACTGAATTTTTGATGTGTATGGTGTGTGAGAGAAGGGAAGAAAAAGATTTCTTTTTTTAACCATTGATCTAGAGGCAAAACTAGAAATAGTGACATTCAGTGACCTTATGTTAGAGCATTCATTATTTATATCTCTTGAGATAAAATGTAAAATAGTCCACGTTCTGTGATTTGAAGCATAGAGAATGACTTTCCTTTTCCAGTGTTTACAGGCTGTGCTAAGAAAACTTACCGTTCCTGTAGGAAACTTGATGTTACATCATCTTTCACTGAAGTATGGGAGGCAATTTAAATCGCACCACAAATACATAAGATTAAGAAAATGCTGACCTACACTAAATCACCTTTCTCAACAGTGCGTTTAAGATAATAAGCATACCAAAGTCCTAAAATGGAGCTTATTATTTAATGGAAATTCTTCCTGCTGAATTTAGTTAGCTTTTGTTCAGGTTGTGGAAGAGAAATAACTATCTGCTAGGAAATTCTAGATAATTATTGCATTTCTCTCTGATGTTTAATTAAAGAAAATACCCCCTGGAGTTGGTGGCGGTAACCTCTGTTGGAAATGTGGTCGAGCAACTTCTCCATGAGGCGGCTAAGGGCATCATTTGGCTCACTGACCACGTGGAGTCAATAGAAGTTGTCTAAGAGCTAATGTTGGCTTGTATTGCATGAGTGACTTTCACTGCCTTAAACCATTTAACTGTTCTCTCCTTGACCCATCCCAGAATTTTAAAAACTGGATTATTTGGTAACTTTTTAAAATATAACTTAGTCTGTGTAATTAAGGACTGTTTTTAAACAGTGTTTGCAAAGTGCTCTGCCTAATTAAAAGCAAAAAAAAAGTGGCTACTATATTTAAGGGCTATTATTTGCTATGTTCATTATCTGATGACCCTTTTGAAGACTATATGTATAAATGCCTTGAATCATGGAAAATGTTTTTACTTCCTTAATTCTCTCTAGCTCTAACAATTAGCTCTGTTATCTTGTTTTAGCAGCACACAGCTAAGGCAGGGAGCCTTACCTAGGATGACAAATAAAGCATTTTATAGAAAACTCTGCCCTGAAACAAGCCGAGCCTGCAACAAGTTTGGATATACCAAAAGATTAGGGCTGGGCCAGACTGTTCTGCTAAGTGGGTAGAGGGTGGAATGAGAAAATGATGGTGATGTCCAGTTCTACCACAGGTTGTAAAATCCACATGTAACTGGTGCAGGAAGGTCCCTTTGAGCTTCAGACTTGTGAAAAATGAATGGTGTTTACTACCGTGTCACCACAACCAGTTATTTATCAAAGCACAGTACATTGCACATTGAAATGGTATTTGCTTTCACTGAGCATTTTGGCACAATAGCCCAGAAAAAAAAAAAAAGCAGTTTTAGAAGTTATTTAAAGGAAATAACAGAGTGATCCTAAATATACCCTTCTTGAGTTATTAAATTATAATAACAACATTAGTCCTTCACAGGCCATTATTTTATCATTAGCTTAATGTCATCAGTTAATGATGACTTTCAAGAAACATTCATGCAGCTATCATATATGATTTGTTAGACCACACACTTATACCCACAGACAATGGGTGCAATTAAAATACTGCCAAAGACATCGTCTTTGCAATAAAGCATTGTCAATATCTATCAGTAATCCAACAGCATATGTTTCCTTGATGGTAGAAAACAGTTTTAATTTTACCAGTATGAGTGTTTGTTTCCTTCTAACCCTAATTTTGCCCTTAGAATCCAGCTAGGAAAACTTCTGTCATAAATGATTTATTGTGCTTGCAATTTCATCCCCATCTCACCTCTTTGCACAAGGCAGATTTCAGTACTAAAGGTGTATATTTAACATATGTCTCTAAGAGAAGCAAATGAAATGGCTGGAAAGGGAGTAGGCACCTAAATGATGATAGCCCTACAGCAAAATTATCATGCTACATTTATTTTTCACTTTTACTTCTTGAGACTAAAATTTCTTTCAGCAGCAGCTGTGTCAGATTTCAGAAAATACTACCCACTGCAAAACAGTGATTTAGCTTTTTTTTTTATCAATACTATACAATTTTACAAGTAATTAAGGCATTGTTTAATCTCACCACATTTTATCATAGGGAGGCTAAGACTCACAGTGGAAAAAATATTAATTAATGAAGCAGAGCCATTGGTATGTGCCCCTTGGGACTGATTCAGCAGATATAAAAGTTCATTTTATTGTTTAAAGAAAGGATAATCCCAATGAACTGGTTAACATTTACTTCACTTGTTGGTAGTACATTACAATACTGGCACAGTGTACCCGGAAAATCTTATATAGTAGCTGCACTTCTCTGTCTGCTAACATTTGGTATGTAACAGAATGATAGCTGTAGTTAATTCCTGCCTAGCTTTTAGAATATGAAAATCCTTATGCACAAGAGAGTTGCAACTTGGTTTGAATCTGAGTTGTTTTAGAACTCTAAATCTACTGTTTGGTTTTCATAATGGACTTCTATTGAATATTCAAACCATACTGAAATGACGGTGGATACAAATTCAATACATCTGTATGTCTCCCGTGGGTTTTAGACAACATTGTGAGTGTTACTTTCACCTGTTAGTTCTCTTTCCTGGTGCTGTCCTTTCTGCAAAAGAAATTCATTATTTTGCACTTGTGAAAGGGTGGTATGCTGTAAATGGGTCATTCTGACTTTTAAAAGCCTTTGCAAATATTTCCAGAAGAATGTTAAGGACATGGTGGACATCTAAGGATGAAATTAGAGATTTTAACTTCATTTTCTTGACTTATTCTGTCACTGTCTTAACACAGAATCCTCGATGGCTGCTTAGCAAATACCACAAGGCTGCTCTCCCAGGTTTGCCAGTGCTCCCAGCACAAAGCTGAGATGGGACAGAGCAGGGAAGCTTGCAAGGTCCCAGGCCAACTTGTCAACACAGTATCTGTCAGAAGGAATAGATTGATTTTTTTTTTCCAAAACTTCCACCTAGAGACTTATTAAAGCACTCTGTGCTGCTTGGGGATGTACAGCTGTTGTTTTGCTGAAAGGTTATGAAGCATTTCTAGGGCACTTAGATTTATTTGCACATTGTTGCGTATGCCTCATAAAACAAAATGCTGTTTTTGAAAGGGTGGGTTGAGAAAGCTCTTCATTATCTGCGGAGACGTTTCTGTTGTGAGAATAGCCCAAGAGTCCTCCAGGGTAGGCAGCAAAGCACTGGCACAGGCTGCCCAGAGAAGTGGCGGTGCCCGTCCCTGCAGATATCCAAGGTCAGGGGATGGGCTCTGAGCACCTGATGGAGCTGTGGGTGTCCCTGTGCATTGCAGGGGGTTGGACCAGATGGCCTTTAAGGGGCCCTTCCAATTCAAATAATTCTACTATTCTACACTGCTTTGTTCTTTCTTATATCCCTGTTAAGATGCTGTCTTGAATACCTCCTGACACCCTCCCTGCTACAGTAAAAACAGTAAAAAATTATTCCAGTTTCCCTACCTGTTCTGCTGTAAGGTTGAGCATTGAGAGTGTAACTACATATTTCAGCTTTCACGGCATTGTAGAGAAATTTGAAGAATTTAGATTGACCATCCTTAAAATGGGCAGCTCTGAGCAAAAGTGAGGCTTTCCTTCATAGTGCTTCTCACCTCAATAATCCTCTCTTTCCATACCTGCAGAAGTCCCAAGCGATATGGCATTACAAAGCTCTGAGAGAAGAGGTTAGCTGAAAGGACAAGAAGCAGTTCTGAATAAACTTTCTTCCTCAAAAACCTTAAATTCAGCAAATTACCAGGACTAGGAGCTGGCATGCTGTTACAAAATTTATACCCATGTAAAAATCACATCAAAAAAAGCGTTGCACAATAGCTGATTTCTTTTTTTTTTTTTTTTGCTATAGCTTATCTAGTTTGTTTTAATACGCTATATATTTTGATTTAGATCAACTTAGTTTCTTGAAAAAAATTCTGTATTTTGGCAATAAAATCACAGAGTGGATTTTTATGGCTGGATTTGCAATTGGGGAACAACTACTCATCCAGAATAGTAATAAATGCAAATGCAGCACAGAACACCTCCATGAATCTTCCAATGAGTCAGTTTTCTGAGATGACAAAAATCTGCAGTTGGAAATATTTTTATTTATTGTTCTGGAGGCTTTACAGATCTTAATCTGCAAGAGCAGGGGCTGGAAGGTGGTGGTACTGGCTGCTGGCAGTTCTTAGTGCTTTCTCTAATTTATTCCCCAGTGTAATACAGCCACAGCAGTCAGAGAAGAGAACTGAGTTCCTGGATGCAAAAGGGGACATTTCAACTGAATTTGCCAGACAAATGGTTTTCAGCTCTGTGATGGAAGTGGAAATACTTTGTGCTGCATGAATAACAACAATGGCAGTGCTTACAGTAGGAGCATACTTGTACACGTGAAGAGAGACATTTAATGAAAATGGAAATTTTAACGAACTAATCTGTAACTTAGAGTGAAGTTAAGGGGTTAAATGAGGATTATGTGAAAATAAATCCAGTTTATGTCTCATTACAGGTGCGAAGAAATGACAAATACAAACATGAGTGTCAGACTGCTTTCATGGAAGATTTGTTGAAGCAAATAAGGCAGTTTGAGGAAAGGAAAAGGAAAATTTCCATTCCATTCAAAGCAATGGTAGAACTTTTTGCTGTATCTTACAGTAGTGGGAAATTCGGGTTTCTACCTAACAGGGGTCAGAGGGATGGCTGAGGTCCTCATTAGCATGGTGAACTCTGCCGGAGGGCAGGCGAGGAAGCATGAGGAGATGTCTTCCTGAGCAAATGTCTTTGGAAGGGATTTGCTTTAGAGTTAAAAAAAAAAAAAAAAAAACAAACAACAACAAAAAAACAAGCAGCGTTTTAAAAGATATCTATGTCTTTTTAATATCAAGATATTAAGATCTATTATAGACATTATTATCGCAAAAGTTGTATCAACAGGCAAACTGCAAGGTACAATTACAGTGAGCTGCAAGTAATTTTCTCTGTTTCACTGTTTCGGTGACAAGACAGTCATTTCTTCTTACAGATTTGCTTCTTGCTTTTTAGTGTCTGTGGAGTTATGCACTTGCCTTTACATCATTATCTTATATATCCTTTGTTATTTACAACCCTCCCCCAAATTACCCGCTATTACTCCCAAAGCTTTCATAACCCTTGAGGCCAAGAGTGAAGTTCTGATAGTGATGGAGTCCAGAGCTGTAGCAGATCACCCTGCTGGTGTGAAATCACTGCAACACAAATTCTGGTTCTCCATGGGTTTGGCTTCTTCCTTCTGAATAAAAATGACTTCAAAGTAAAATACATCTGTGGTTTTTTCCCCCACTTCTCCCTTCCTCCTCATATATGCATTTTCCTTTTATGACTGAATCAGTCCTGTTTTCTCTTTCAAATTACCTGTGGGGAAAGAAACCCTCAGCTGCCTGCTTTGATCTCCCCAAAGTATACACTTGGAGTTTTAATGGAGGGATGTTATCAGTGGAATCTTTATTTCAGCAATTAATAAAGTTCTTAATAGCAGACAAGCAGTGGAATTCGGGAATCCTGCTTGGGATCAATGAGTACTGTGTTCCAGAGGGTAACTCTTTTTGTAGGAACAGAACAGCTTTCCAGGGAAGAAATTTTGCAAAACAAATGCACTACAGAAATCCTCCACTGATCTATGAAGCTGAAATTCAGACAAAGGGCAGTGTGAGTGAAAATAAAGATGAAACAGAGCTGGTGTGCTCTGCCATCAGTCTGGAGGAGAAGAGTGCACCACTTCCATTTCCACCACTGATTTAATAGCTGTAGGCTCGGTTTGATAAAGTTTCAGTTGGCTGCTTGAATCCTGTTAAAGGAAATAGGTTTGCCCTTTATCTTTGACTGCGTCCAGCATACTTGGAGATATTAATCTGGAGCAGAGGACTGATTTTTAGCTCAGAATAAATGTCAGACTGGTCTTTGTCATCCCATCCAAGTCATACAAATTATCTGCATCATCCCTCCCAGTCCTGCAGGCCTAGAAGAAAAAAAAACCTCTCCGGTATCTCTGATTTGAGGTTTGGGGACATCTGGATTCAGCTTTTGGCTTTACCAGAAGCATCAAGTCTGCAAGGCAGTTATAGTCAGTAATGCAGAGGTAGGTGGTCATACCCTAACCTTATTCTTCAGTGACTGTCATGCAGTCATCAAAGCAGTTGTAGATAAATCAAAGTTATCTCAGTTCTGATCCTAAGCAGACCCCAGGTAAGTGGAGCATCTGTGAGAAGTGTCATTGCTGTACTAGGGCTGTCTGATGAATAGATGACAACTAACTGAGCAACCTGGTCTAGAGGGAGGTGTCCATGCCTATAGCAGGGGGGGTGGAACTAAAGGTCCCTTCCAACCCAAACCATTCTATGATCCTATTATTGTAACTCATCAGAACAGGCCATAAAAAGATAGACAACAGCTCGCCATGCATTGTGGATTGGAGGGGCAAAGGGGTTCTGGTTTGCTTTCTGTCAAAGGAGTAAGATGTTTTACTGGTAGGCAAACGAACTGTCCAGATGTTACAGAGTAAAGGCAGGAGGATTCCTGCAAGCATCCCAGGCAGCTGGATGACATCTTGCGTATATTGTATAGAAGGACGGGATAAGATCTGTTAGTGTCACTGATTTGCATTAAATCCAATTCAGCCTAAGTGATGCCACAGAAGTCACGCTGTGTTAATAAAAAAATGATAGACTAGATTAGTCTTCCTTATAGACATTTTGGGAAAATCAGGTTTGTTTTCTGAGAGCTATGTGATGTAGTGGATAGTGCTTCCTTTTTTTGATACACCATCTAAATGAAGTAAATTATTGTCTTTAAAGATAGCTCAAGAGTAGAATTAAATATTTGTGTCATTTTATTTTTGGAATTCAGCACAACGGGCAATGTTGTTGCAATACGCATCAGACTTCCTCAGCTTCTCATGGACAGGACAAGTAGATAATACTGGAACAAGGATTTAATGGAGACATCTTATTGTACATGTACATCCTGATGCTATGTAGCGTTATGCTGCCATAGCCAGTGACAGCGACAACCTCCCTGCGCTGTTCTTTTGTGTTCAAGATGTAACTGCCAAAGATGAGTTTATGCTTTCAGGGGCAAATTACACATTTAATCACAGAGCTCAAGATGGAGTGCCTTTAGAATTTAAGTTTTAACTTAAATTCAGTTTCTATCCATCCACTTAGAGTAATATCATCCAATTAAACTTTCCTTTCATTATGAAAATCCCTGTAGAATGCGATAGCATTTTCAACTCATATTTTTATTCAGGACTCATTTGCAATTATTTATGCATGGTACTACACTGCCTAAAATGCATTGTTTTCAATTACAGCTGCTGTCTAAAATGAAATGAATGAAACAAAAATGGCATTATAGAACATTATTAGTGACAACAGTACCCAATAACCATTAACTACAAAGTAACTATTAATGATCTATTTTCATGTTGTTTATCTTGATTCTGTTATATGTTCTGATATGCAGAGCTGTCTTTGTGAGACAATGAGACAGTGTCTTTTTTTTTAAGTGTGAAGTGATGGTGATTGCTTTAGAGGTCTTATGAACATCCCAGAGTAGTGAAATGTGGCATCCAACACAGCTTCATAAAACACAGTTCACAGCTTGGGAATTTCACTTAAATACATTCCCTCACTGCCTGTTCAATGTGGACATGAATGACTGTCATGCCCACCTCAGATACCTGATGGTGACATTGCTTTAAATTGAAATGTAGACAAAAGCTAAAGTTACATTCTATTCATCTCAATATTTCACTTTCAGTATGGCCAAAATAAAGGTGCTTTTAATAAAATTAATGCCTAGCTTGCAGAAGACAATATCTGTTTTTCACATGTGACACACAATTTCTTTGAATTCAAAAGTATTTAAAGCTTGAAACCTTAATAATTTTTATACATATTTTGGTATTTTTTTCAAAATAATGAGAGAATCAAACTACTCAGAAAGCTCTGAAATGTG
This sequence comes from Numida meleagris, assembly GCF_002078875.1. NCBI lineage: Eukaryota > Metazoa > Chordata > Aves > Galliformes > Numididae > Numida > Numida meleagris. Next base: position 4,880,928 of record NC_034413.1, on the reverse strand, counting down.
CAGTACATTACTATACATCTTGTCTGTGGTCAGAAAAATTCATCTGTGGACCCTTAATCACAGTTTTAATATAGATGTATGTGTCATCTCATTGATTAATTCCTTCTCACAAGTAGCCTGATGATTACAGAAATACCATCTCAGTTTTAGGCAATAGCAGGGTATATATGAAAGCACCAAGAAAGAAATGCACACTTGTTCCAATATGGACAAGGAGATGGATCTCCTAACTCCCTGAAGTTCATAGAGAGACACCTGACAGCTGCCTTACACCTACCATGAGGTCCCTGATTGCATTCCATTAGAAATGAGCTGGTCAAATGCTTATCATCTTTTATGCAACCCAATAAATACATGAAATCATGTGAAGCCAATAGGTACATGAAGTCATGCTTCACCTTGATTGCATCCTTCTTTTACAACTAGCCTGTAATTTTCTGTTAAATACAATGTTTCTGCATATTTATGAGATAGAAACTTAATTGTCAGAAATTAGAAATGATTGCTATAATTTCTGACTTTGAGGAAACTGATTGGGATAATGAAAGGTATCAGTCTAAACGCTGTATTTTTCAGTTCAGTGATTAAAGGAGAAATTGGTTAAAATCAATCAAAGAGAAACTAATCCAGAAGAGAGCTTTTTCCACAAGTGCTTTGAGCAATATTAGAATGAGACTTTCTAAAACAGTCCATGCCCTGAAGGTTTTGTTGGATGCTTTTCAGCCATCTTCAGGAAGACTCTCTTCTGGGATATGACAAAGAAGAATGGCCAATTTGTGAAGAAGGGCCATGGCTTGAAAATGAGACAAAGTAGATCTGCTCCAACCTCATGGACCTCAAACCTGTGCTAGGAATAGGAGAAATTTAGGGAATCTACTCTCTGCACCTTAAAAAGTAACTATTTCAAAGACTGAGTTAAAAGGAAATATAATACAAAAATTACACTTGGAACATGGTAAATAAACTAAAAATCATGAATAGCAAAGGAATATTTTACAGTATGTGTTAGAAAATATATAATTAGAATATATATTTAAACTTGAAAAGGAAAAGACTAATATCCAAACTTTTTAACTGTAAGGTATTGAGAAATAGTAACAGATGGCCAGCTCACAAAACAGGACTTTTCCCCAAATGGTTTACACTGATTATACAGAAAAGCAGTCAGCTTTGGCTGATTGTATGTGTAAAACAGAGTAGGGAGAGGACAACAGAGATTTTTGCCTTAGCTTTCTAACAGCCTTTGATTTATCCCAAATAGACATGACTGAAATCCTGCTCTTCAGTCCTTTATCTGTTCTTTTTTCATTTCTGCTTTCCTTCCTATTTCTGGTCCTTTTTTTCCCTGTACTTTGACTATTATAAACACCTACCATGTAAAAGCATGAGAGGAATAAAATATAACAATAAGAAAATCTAATTACTAAATCATTTTTTTTCTCAACCAAGAACTTACGGGGATAGATTTTTAATATACTGAGTTACTTGTTAATTAGCAGATGTCTTTGCCTTTGAGGACTCCAGGTGGTACAATCAAAACATCTTTGCACACTTTTTGCAAGTGGCTTTAAAAATATATTTCTACTGTGGCAAATGGATCAAAATATGTAGAAACAGAAAAGCTACGAGAAGGTTCAATTGTTTCATCAAAGAGATGGATGGGAATTGCAAATGCATGAGCAATGGCCTTTGGGGAAGACTACAGTAAATATGACAGAGGACTGCATGCAAATATGCTGGCAAAATGCACTTTCCTGCAACTGAGGGGAAGAGAAAGGTCATCTTTTGGGTGCAGTCAGTCATATTTACAAAAGCTGCAGGGCTGATTTTTTTATATCGTCCTTGCTTTCCAAAATTAAATCCACATTTTAAATCTTAACTCATGCCATCTTAGTAATTAGTTCCAGCATCTATCTGTGCCCATCACTGTCACTGTAATATTGGTTCATTAAAACAGTTCTGGCAAGGGAAAATTAAAAATGTAAATGTCTCAAGTTTCATAGCAGTTGCTGTTGTGGAAATTTGGGAACACTGTTGACAAGGCAAAAAGTTTTCACTGAAACAATTAATTTCCTTGCTGTCATACTTTTACAGCTGTGGTGCTGTGGAGGTTACTTAATATGATAAATGCTCACAAGTAGGCTGTGTTTCAATATGCCAAGAGCAGATGAATCAAATGCTGTTTCCAGGCAGCATCCCTTTGTGCTGAGAGAGATTGGCCAAATGTACACACAGGGCTGCTCACAGCCCAGCCGGTGCCTTGCCTCCACTGCCATGGGAAGTGAAGAAAACAAGAAAGTTAGAAGAGCCTGATGGCTTTTATTGTCTTACACAACCATTTCTTTTATTGCACCTGCTTTCTTCATTGCTGCTATGAGAGGAGAGAACGGATCGAATTCATCCTTGCAATAAGTCCACTGATGTGAGCTCGCATTAGAAAACTTCATTCTTTTCAAAGGCAAAATTATCGCAAGTGGTGAGAAGGGGGTTGTGTCACATTAAGGCTTTATGAAAGAGCCAGAATTCTCATACTTTATTAATGAGGATTTTCTTTTGACAGATGTGCTTTGTAGCCCAATAGCTGCAAGTGGTTTCTGTGTTACAAGGACTTTTATGGAAGATAACTGGGTTACTCACAGCTAAACAGTATTTTTCAAGGAAGAGTTGATAAGATAGCCACAATGTGTGAGTTAATGAGGAGTTTTTGCTAAGCAGCTTCCTGCTGGTTATGAACCCTTTCATTTGAGGGAACACGTTTTAGGGCAGCAGGCTGAGATGTGAGAGGCTCATGCTTTCTTCCTTGTGCCACCACTTTGTCGGGTGCCCTAGATGAGCTTTTCATCTTCCTGTGATCCTGCAAGCTTCTTCCTACAGCACAATCAGCACCTAGAAAGTGTGTGGTGAGGAATGCTAAGATGCAGTGTAGCACAGAAGTATTCTTTTTCACTGAAATTATAAGATTAACAATTTCTGTGTTTTTTTTTCTTTTAAGCAAATAATAACCACTGTTAATCCCTTCTACAGCTTCTTTTTTTTCTTCTCTTGTTAGCAGGACTAATTGCCACTGCAGTTACCACATCATTATAAGTGAGCAAACACAATTAACCAAAGGCAAACTTTTTGTTGTCCAAGGTACCACTGGCTTTTGTCTAGCAAAGACTTGCTTTTGCAATCTGAAAACACAGCCAATGGGTAGCATTCCTACTCTATAGCTCTTCACAAAGAAAACCATCCTTTCCCACTCGCATACCTACTGGTATTTTGTGATCTAACTGCAACGCATTGAGTGTTGCCTGTTACTGAATCACATCATCACAGAACTGTAGGGGTTGGAAGGGACTGCTGGAGATCAAGTCCAACCATCAGGCTTGAACCTGCTAAAGCAGGCTCCCTAGAGTAGGTATTGCTGAATCTTTTTGTATGCTGAGGATCCTGAGCCAGTGACTCACTGAACAGATATTGAAAAATTATAGATCAGATTGTTTTCCACTTAATCAAAGATGTAAGAACTCATTTTGCCCAGTAGCTCTTCTGAGGACTGATGAAATCAACATGAAAATTGGCAAAAAATGTTGCTGACTCGCAATAACGTACTTTTCATTGAGCTTCCTAATTGAGTGAAGAACGTGCTTAATTATGTGATCCCAGTGGTAATATCTGACATAATCAGGTTTCCATTTGGTTCTCTCTTTATTCCTCCCTGCCACCATCCTCGTGTAATTTCTAATCTTGCTAAAATAATTGCTTAACTGCTCTCCAACATTTAATGCACAAATAAGGATACAAAGAAAGCTAGAACAACGTAAATATTTACAGTGCCACCATAATTAGTCTCATCCATCGAAAAAAACACTTTCTTCCAAGCCACATAATGAGTCCTTCCAAGTTTTGAAAACATGAAAAATAAAGCAAAAATTGAAGAAATGCGGTATTGTTGTGGCAGGGGAAAGAATCTCTAAGGTTTTTTTGTTTGTTGTGTTTTGTTCTTCCATAAACGAGCAATTATCTCTCAGTAAATTGTAGCACAATGCTTGTCAATACCATGTAAAAATTAAGCCCTTGAGATTACTTGTGTTCAAATTAATTTAGAAAGGATTACAAAACAGAAGATGATATTTCAGAACTGGCTTTCTTCCTTAAAATTGTGAAAGAAATTGTGGCTGTTGGCCATGCAAATTATTTGTATGTATCCTATTTGTTGGATTTTGTGTGCCAGTAAGCTGTTCTGCATCCTGGAAAATCAGAAGTCTCATAATCTTCTGAAATTTAAGACTTCATACTTCAACAATTTCGGAGAATAGGAAATGGATATACATCTGGATATACTGGGTACAACTGCAAGTACAGTATGCATGAAAAGTTCTTATTTTTGGCAGTAATATACAACTTTTCCTAACCTAGATAAATGACTGAAAAATCCTTTAAAAGGAACTAAGAACAATCTTAAGCTTGTAAATGAAAGAATAAATGTTTATTCTTTGATACACATAGAGAATTTCAGTGCTGACCCACTTAGAAAACAACTTTTGTTGTGGACATTTGGGACAGAAGATGGGATGTTTGCCATGTATAAACATTTTTTGGAGGATAACAGACATTGATGATGACAACAGATTGGAAAAAAGAAAGAAAAAAACCACCATATACGTGCAGCATGCTTCTTACCTGTTCAAATGCAAGCCTGAAGTTTAGGTCAGTATGCATTAAAATCTCAGAAATGCATTAAGTAAAAAGTTAGACAAATTATTTGTTTATATGTTAAACATTTTTTCATAATTAAAATCAAGAATGCTTTGTAAATATCACCACTCTGCTTTCACATCTCTTTTGGCTTTAATATTGTATAACTCTTGCTAAATGTTTCATTTTTTTAATATCTTTTTTTGCTCTGAAGCATGCGTGTCTGTGATGTGATTCAGACAGATGACTCCCTCTTCAAATCATGGATATTTTATTGAAACTACTGTGAAGAATAGGGAGCTAGAGAACTGCTCTGGTTACATACAGCAATAGTTGGAAGTACAAGTTTCTCATTCCTATGATTTCTCTCCCAGCATGAATACCAACCATTACATCTATTTCAGTAAATATTGCCTGAGAGAACTGGCTTCAAACTGAATATACTCCATCCTTCCTGATATCGTAGGGGGAAAAAAAGGGTTTCTCAAGTAGTTTGTCTTTTCTGAGATTTTTCAATGTTGATTGAGTAACTTCAGGTGACCTTAATGATGATGGGAAGAACGCTGTGTATCCTTGTAGAAGTCCTAGATTTCAGAGATTTAAGTCCTGCATTTCACTGTAATTCCCACTTGAACAGAGATCATACTTCTGAGGCTTGAGAGCACACTTACTGATAGCACTCCTACAAAGAACATCTCGCCATCCTCTGGAAGCCTGGTTGTTTTTCTTTTGCTTGTTTGTTTTAAACCTGCCTTTGTTTATCTTTCGTGCTTAACAGATTAAAGTCAGAAATGGAAAGATAAATAAAATCAAGTATGGGAATGTTGTCATAGTGTGGAGGTTTAAAAGTGTACTTGTCATGTGGCTGAAGCCAAACTGTCTCTTGCATGCATGAGAATGTACTCAACCAACAGCTGTTTTTGTGTGTGTGTGACACCCACTGCATATTGAGAGAACTATATGGCATTGTTCTTTTTTCCCATGGTTCCTGTACTCTAATTACTATCAACTCTCACTTCTTTCCACTTCATATGCATGTGATGTTTATGTAGAGCTGCCTTCTACTATCACCATCAATGGACCAACTTTAGAAGCTGATTTAGATATATATACATAATTTTTCTACTGAGATTTAATATGTAATATGTTATCAGATACCATAACCTAAAGCTGCTGATATCTCCGAGGAACTGGAACATACATCCACAGCCTGGGATAGCAGCAGTGCTTCACAGTAGCCAAGTATCTTCCACAAGGACCAGAGCTGCACTGAATGTGGTGAACAAACTCTCGCTTTAATGGTGGCAGAGGACATGGCACTATGCTGCGGATGCATGAGGTATACACGTAGCTGTGCAAGCCCCTTGCTCTGTGTATGAGCCCTGACAGAGCTGAGAATGGCACAGTGCTGTGTATTTTTCACTGACACCCCCAGCTCAATGAGGGACACTTAACCAGGAGAGAACTTGAGAAGCTTTAAATGCATGGAGTAGAAATGATAATGCTAAGGTAACAGCAACATAATTTGTAAGGCAAATATAGCTCTGCCTAATATATGAATTAGTTACATATCCTGATTTCAGACTGGGTTTTGAATAATGAAATACAACAGCACATGGTCTAGTATCATGGTGGTTCACTGGTGGATCCCAGGAGCTCTAACTTAAGGCCATGGAAATTAAAGAAGTCCCAGAAGCTTTCACAGAATTATTCCAGCAGTAATTACTATTACATAAAAGAGAAACGCAAAAGAGAGAGACTGTGCATACATCTTTATCTTAATCCTGCTTTTTCTACTTCAGGCACACAGCATAATTATTTAGAGGCATGAGCCTAAAGCTCACAGGTCTTGTTATTTATTTAATCTGAAGTATTTGGCCTTATTGTTTCTTACGATCACTCATGGCCTCATTCTCCATATCTACTTCATGAGCACAGAACTGGGAAAAAATAACTAAAACTAGTGAGGTTAATGACTGCTAAGAATTCTGCAAAGTGGATCTGTAGATCATGTTCTCCTCAAGCTGTGACAAAGAGAAAGGAACAAAGAAGCCCCCTATATCTCCAGACAGTGATTCATCAGCTTTAACACTGAGAGAGACATTTTGGAATGAGAAGATTTTGAGAAATAAAAAGTTAAAGTTCATCTGAAAATGGTAGTCAGCAAAGTACTATGATTCTACTATTCCATTTCTTTAGAAGAGAGTTGGAAAAGGCACCAGCTGCACGTTGCTCCTTGAGTTCCCATTTGCACAAATTGAATTGTGATTAAAAAGAGAAAGGAGAAAAAAGAAAAAAAGAGGAATAGCACCTTCACTGGCAAAGTGACACTCCAGCACTGCAAAAACATGTAGCTGGCATTATGATCGTGCCAACTTTGGCCATCTAGTGGCATCTTTTTCATTACGAAAAACAACAAATAAACAATCATTAGTTATCTCTATTTTGAAGAGAGACAACTCCCCAAACACCACAATGTACATCAAGCACAACTCAAGAAATGAGCCTGGAGTTACAGGATTCTTGCCCTCTTATTAATGCTGTGGCACAGAAAGTATACGTAGAATCATAAGAATCATAGAATGACTTGGGTTGGAAGGGACCTTAAAGATCATCCACTGCCACACACTGCTGTGGGCCTGGACTCCAGATGGGGCCTCACAAGGGCAGAGCAGAGGGGGACAACCACTCCCTCTGTGTTGACGCAGCCCAGGATGCAGTTGGCCTTCTGTGCTGCATGTGCACACTGCTGACTCATGTCCAGCTTTTCATCCACCAGAAACCCCACGTCCTTCTTGGCAGAGCAACTCTCAGTGAGTTCTCCCAGCCTGTACACATATCTGCGATTGCCGCGACCCAAGTGCAACACCTTGCCTTTGACCTTGTTGAACCTCATTGGTTCACATGGTCCCACTTTTCAAGTCTGTCCAGGACCCTCTGGGTGGCATCCCTTCCTTCTGTTGAATCAACTGCACCGCTTGTAACGTTTGGTACTCTGCACCTTGGTGCCTTCCAGAGCAAACATGCACTGCTCCTGCCCGGGGGTAGGTCAGCCTGGATGCTGTCACCAAGTGCGAGCGATGGCTCAGAGCAGGTCCAGGGTTACTTTGGGAAGGGCACAGCACCTCGGGGTGCCAGGTATGCGCTTCAGTTGTGACTGCTGGACGGAGGGGCTCGCAGGGATGGCTGTGAAGAAGGAGCACGATTTTGCCCCGAGCCGCAAAGCTCCCGCTCCAGGCTTAGGGACAGAGGACGGCTTTCTGCGGAAACGGCGTAAGTGCTGGCAGCCGGCCGGGCGGCAACACCCCGCCCAGCCCCTGAGCGCCGGGCTAAGCGCTCCAGCAGGCGGGGCGGCGCCGGAACTGCCGTTCTCGAGGCGCAGGGCCCGGCGGAGCGCGGCGGGACGGACAGGCTGCCTGGGCGGGGCGGGGCTTCCTCCTCGGCGGCGGCGGGTTGTGCCGCGGTCGGTAGGCCGCCGGCTGCGGGGCTGTGGCCGGTGCTGCCCGCCTCGCCATGCAGCCCTTCACAGTGAACATCAAGCTGTCGGCGCGCACCCTGACGGGCGCCCTCAGCGCGCCCAACCGGGGGGCGGCGGATTGGTGAGAGGGGTTGGGCCGGGGTCGGGCTGTGGGGTTCCGGGAGGGGGCGACCCCGCGGCTCCTTCGTCCCTCCCCAACCTCACGCTGCAGAACCGTGGTCACAGAGCGAGTGCTCAGCCCTCCTGGCGATACAAAACACGCGGTTCTGTGTTGATGTGCAGCGCTGCTTGTTCTTTTTGTTGCTGATTTGGTGATGAGACGTGCTTTCCTAGGGGCTGGCAGGGTCTGATTGCGTACGGATGCCATTCCCTCGTGCTGGTGGTGGATGCCAGTACCGCCCAGACCTTGCAGGTTTTGGAAAGGCACAAAGCAAACGTTGTCAAGGTGAGAGACACGTGGTTTGAGGTGTATCACTTGTTTTTGGTGTACATACACATAGATGTATATTTAATCACTTTAAATAACTGAAGTTATATTGCATATGTATTGAAATAATTGAAATCACATATTATAAGCAGTTGACATTGTCATTGAAGTTATGTATATGGTATCTAAAATACCCACGGCTACATCTAACCATACATGCTCAAATTAGGGCTGGGCTTGACAGTAGGCTTTTAGATAGATGAAATCATATTTGACCCTTAGTAAGGAGAGGTTATTTCTCAGTTATTGCGGAGAAAAGGTGTGCAGTTGGCAGCAATCACAGAGCATACAGTGCTCTGTTAACCAGTGCCTTTCGTGCCTTTTGGCAACTTGTTTTGGCAAGCATCCCGTTAGCCTCAGTTGTTTCCAGGCTAGCCTTGAAAATGAATAAGACATCTACTCTAACGTAGATAGTTTTGGGCTCCTCACTGCAAGAAAGACGTTGAGGCTCTGGAGTGTGTCCAGAGAATGGCAGTGAAGCTGTGGAGGATCTGGAGCACAGGTCTTACGGGGAGCATCTGAGGGAACTGGGGTGTTTCCTTCTGGAGAAAAGAGGAGGCTCAGGGGAGACCTCATTGCTCTCTGTGTTTCTCTGCAAGGAGGTTGTGATGAGGTGGGGGTCTGCCTCTGCTTCTAGGTAACAACGACAGGATGAGAGGTGATGGCCTCAACTTATGTCAGGGGAGGTTCAGGTTTGGTATTAGGAAGAATTTCTTCTCAGAGCAGCGAGGCAATGGCACAGGCTGCCCAGGGAGGTGGGGGAGTCCCTGTCCCTGGAGGTGTTCAAGAGCTGTGGAGATGGGACGCTGAGGGACACGGTTTGTTGGCATGATTAACGTTTGGACTTTAAGGTCTTAGAGATCTTTTCTAGCCTTAATGACTCTACGATTCTAATTGTGGAAAAGATACAGAAAATACAAGTAGTATGGAGGTGGCAGCTTTAACGATGACTGTGTTTTGATATTTCCATTTAGTTTGGATAAAAAGTTGTAGCAAAATATTTTTTGATCCAAGTAATTATAGCATTTTAGTGTACTTCAGTTATGTTCAGATTTGAGAAGTAACTATTTCAATAGGAAACCGAATTTTGTAGTCCAAGAAGTTTGTAGGTAATTGACAAGATACATTTTTCAAATCCCCTATTTGGTGACTCATTATCAGAAAGAGACTGTAAGAAATTGACTTATTTGTGAGGAAGAAGGTTGAAAAGAAGTAGAGATTATTAGAGAGACCATGATCATTGGTAGATACCTTTATATGCCTTAGTAAGAAATATTCTTCAAGTCCTGTTTATTTTTTTAACAGTTTATAACTGCTAAAAGCATATGTAGACTGGAGGAGATACGTAGAGATCTGCTGTGTCTGTCTGATTGTTCAACTCTTTGTAGCAGAGGTTCACAACAGCAAAGTTTTCTTCCCCAAACCCTATGCTTCAGTTTTGAAAAATTTCAAAGCACACCACTGTAATGAAAAAAGAAAGAAGCAATTGTTTCGTAAAATTTCTGCAGTCTGTTAGCTGCTGTTCTTTAAAGTCTTCCTGTGTTACAGCTGCGTCTGAAATAGGCAATGGTTGCACTGAAAAATATCCCATGTCATCTGTCAGTGTGGTAATTCTGTTTGTGGAAGACTGATACGTTTGTACAGCGTGGATTATACCTGCCTTTTTTTTTTTTTTTTTTTTTTTTTTTTTTTTTTTTTTTTGCAGCTTTGCAAAGAGCACTTGAAGGAGTGCTTTTACAAAACAAAGTGTAACTACAGGAACAATTTTTTGTTCCATCGCAAAAAGAGAGGATTGAAATCTACCTTTGTGTCTCTGTTTCTATATTAATGAACAGGGCTGTTAAGGCATCCTGGTCCAGCCTCTGACAGGGGTAGCACAGTGCCCTGAGTGCAGATTTAAATCTAACTCATGTTGCAGTTAGTGATGCCCAGTGGCAACTGGATTATTTCTAAGTCATGTTTTCAGTATCTGCAGAAAGAGTTGTGTTTGGCTTAGCCCTTTCTCGATCAGGTATTGTGACAGCATACAGCCAGGTAGCTGCAACATCAATTTTGTAGCAGGTAAATTCTCGTTAGCATAGCATTAAGATTTATTTATTCCTTTAGTGTCTTCGTTCTCTCTCAGGGGCGAGGAGCAAAACAATTCTATATTGAATATAGTGTTATCTCCTTGTGTTATGTCAGTGTTATCTCTGGAGACTTGTACACAGAATGTTTCACATTTCAAGATACCTAATTTACATGTGTATTGCCATCTTCCTGCAAGCCAGCGCAGCTTGCAGTCCCAAACCAGAAAGTGGTGTATGAAAATCAGTAGTGGTGACAAGCTCAATGGCACAGAGATACGGGATGCTGTAATGGATGTTATTAACTATTGCTATGCTTTTTTGGTGAGTTAATTGTTTGTTTATCAGTCTGAAAAATACTTAGTTTGATTTCTTTGTTGTATGTGTTTTCCTCATTTGACCATTTTCATCTCTATCTTCAGGTTAAGTGGGCTAAAGAAAATTACCATCACAATATTGGCTCTCCGTATTCTTTACGTTTAGCTTCTGCTGATGTTACTGGAAAAATAATTGTATGGGATGTGGCAACAGGAACAGCTCGTTGTGAAATACAAGAACATGCAAAACCAATTCAAGGTAACAATAATGCATGATGTTTGAGTGGAAGTTACTTTACAGAGTGTCAAGGACAAGTCCTTCACCTACGCTCAGTTCTACCACCTAATTTTACAGTTGGGATTACAAGCCTTCTGTATGTTGAGCTACTCATTTTCTTTGGAAACATAAAACAATTCTAAAAAACAAATTCCCTTTACGGCCTGAAATTCTGTTTTTAACAAGTAGCAATGCACTGGGTTACACGTGTCCACACACATGCACACAGCCCACATCCGATCTGAAGGATGTCAGTTTTTTTTCAGCCAGTGAATTTCTATCTGAAACAGCGCTCTGCATTTGTGTTGTACAGAACCACATCAGTCATAATGAAAAGAACCGTGCACTGTGTCAAATTGACAGTGGGGTGGTGTCAGTTCTGGGCCTGGAAACAAATGTTTTCTTTACTTCAGATAATCTTTAGCAAGGTTCTTGAGTTCAGGTGTAAAATTAAACTAACTGTAATACACAATCAAGTATACACATACAGTGCTTAAATGCTATGATCAGTCTGAAGAGGCAATCATCACAAGTCAGCATCATTTAAACATTTAAGGTAAATGAGCAGAAAAAACAGATTTCTAGCTTAGCTACCTCAGCTAGAAGAACCAGAGGTGGATATACTGGAACTGGAAGTGTACTGGAACAGTTAAGGCCTTTTGAATTTGGAGATGAGTCAGGTATGCTACACCAGCAGTCAGGTATGCTACACCAGCCCCAGAAGTTCTGCTTTACTTTAGGACTTATATAACTTCTATACTGTTAATAGTCTTGATGCACTTAACAAAAATAGAAGAGTTTGACCAATAAAGCCACAGAGGAGGGTGCTCTCAGAAGACTTCTGTACGTCTCTCGTTACTACCAAGTTGCCATTCACAATGTATTACAGAAAAAGAATTGTTTTAAAGTAGAACAAACTTTTTTTGAAAATTAATTTTTGGTGTTTATTGGTCCTTCTTTCTTTTGACAGACATGCAGTGGTTGTGGAATCAAGATGCTTCTAGAGATCTACTGCTTGCAGTTCATCCACCTAACTATATTGTGCTGTGGAATGCAGACACGGGCACCAAACTTTGGAAGAAAAGCTATGCAGAAAATATTCTGTCTTTTTCATTTGACCCGTTTGATCCGTCCCACTTAGCTTGTAAGTTTATATGTATAAAATAATAAGAAGAGACAGTTTTAATTTTGATTAATTGGAGCTAGCAAAAAACGGAAATATCTGTATGATGGTATCAAGAGTCACAGATACTTGCGTTATTGTATCATTAGCTGAAATTGGTTAGGAACTATAAGGGAGGGAGAAAAAGACATGCTCTAAGTAACATGGAAAGGAAGTTGGCAGGTGTGGCCAGGAAAAATTTTAGAATAAAATGTTAAAGTAGAGATATTGAGATTAAAGTAATGGATTAGAGGGAATTATGTTATTAATGCCAGCAAGAAGTCTCCAAACAAAGACGGGGGAGTCTTTGGCCACTGTGAGATTGTCTTAAATAAAGCTTAATTGGGAGAAGGGAGGGGAAAAGTGCTCATGAATAGAAAAGACAAGTTAGAGATCTGAAAAGAAACCTTTGTGATTTCATAAAGAAGGTGGAATACATCTTGGATAGAGAGGTGGATAGAGAGCTCGAGGAAGCCCGGTGTAGAGAACCCTGTCGAACTGATATAAAAGGCTATAAAATAATTGGATGCTGAGAGAGAATCCAGTGAGATAAGAGTAGACCTGGATTAAATGGTATCTTCAGCGGAAGTTTTTGTTAGGGGAAGAATGTGAGCATCAGTTTCAGAAGCAATTCAAATGATAAGGGGGATGTAGTGCATGCTAATTCAGATTGTAGTGGAAAGAAACTCAGATAAGTAAGAGTCACTATTTTTAGCTTATCTTGATCACTCCTGATCTGTTAAGAGACAAACTGCAGTTTCCAGGCTTTGTAGCTGTGGTTTCCTCTTCTATATCTGTCGTACCACTCAACATAGAAAAAGAGCTTTGGGGTATAAACATGTATTAAAATCTTAGCTACATCTTTACAGTTTAGCTGAATCTTTATGCTGCCACACAAACAGTGTGTGTTAATGGTTCCTTGAGCAATGCGCTGCATGAGAAGATAAAATGGTTAAACAGCCAGTGTGGGCAGCTCTGCTTTCTATTGACATTGTGAAGCTTAACAAACAATAGCTGATGACTGAGAATAAATGTCTGAACAAGTGTGGAGTGCCAAACAAGAAGTTTCTGCCATTAACCTGCACAGTGTTGTGTTTTTTTAATACTGACTTAATTCTGAAATTAATTTTGAGAAAATACATTTTTTTGCATTTTCATTACTGGTAGTGGACTATCTTGTGCTCTTTCAGTAGAAGGTGCCTGTTGTCTGGAATTACGAGTTTTCTGTGTTAATGTATTAATAAGGCTATTATCATTTATCCCCACCAAAATTTAATCAAAATAAAAAGCCACAACAGAATTGCAGATTATATTTTGTAAAAATTGTTTTTTTTCCGATGCAGTGCTCACCAGTGAAGGAATAGTGTTCATCTCCGACTTCTCTCCTTCCAAAGCTCCTGCCAGCTCAGGGAAGAAGGTTTACATCTCCAGTCCCCATTCCAGTCCTTCTCACAAGCTGGCTGCTACTACGGGGGCCAAGAAGGCCCTTGATAAAGTAAAAATCTTAATCAGTAATGAAAAACCAAGGTGGGTTTATTTGTGGGTACTTCTTTAAATGCCTATATGTTCTATAGATACTATTAGATTGAATATAATTTCATTAACTAAATCTAACTAAATTTTAGAAGTATATATATAGTGAGGTATGCTGACTAAATTTCTATTCTTTATCTTCATGGCATTGAAACTAAGATGACGTGAGGAAAGTCTCTTTGGCTTTTTTCATTCATGCTTAATTGAAATTCAGTTGATGTCCGCTTTCAAAAAATGGTCCCTCATCTTAGTTGCAGCATGCTTTTTAATATAATATTTTTATATAATATTTGCACCTTGTGATTTTTAGTCATATCTGTTTGTAATATAGGCAAATATCCTTTTGTTTGCAAAATTACTTATTGCCACATAAAGCAAATACAGCCTCTAAGGAAAGCTGGATGTTGTTGTCCCTTGACATCACTGAGCTCCTAATGAAAGCCAGTTCTGTCATTGGTTGAACTTGCAGAGTCCTAACAGTGTAAGCATTATTCCTCTGTTTGGTTTTACCTTAATGCGTTTCAAAAATTTCATCCACTTGGTTCCACAGTTTCCAGAAATGCTGTTAGCATCTGTGGGCAGACATCTGTTGAGTTATGTGAAAATCAGAAGAGGAAAAAATAGTGAAAAGCAAGTAGCAGTGCTTTATGAGGAGCTGAGCTTGAAGTCCTGATTTTACCACAGTTGTGTTTCAGTGAGGGAAGCAGCTGATGGTACCATCAGTGTTACTGTATGGCTCCAGCCTCTTTAAACGCTTGAGGGTGTTAAGCAGTTACTGACTAATGGCTGCATCTCAGAGCTCATTTAATTAATTAGTAATACTTTGCTGTAAGTTATCGTAATTGAGAATTTACCAGTGCATACTTTGCAGTGTGTAAAATACCGCTCAAGCGTAAGAAGTGATTTTTCTGGTTTTATATTAGATTAGGGGAAGAGGAGTGACTACAAACACAAGGTTGCTTATAGTCCTAGAAACAGGAATTAGATGCAGGAAACTGGCAATGGGAGTTTAGTGTAATGCAGATATGATGAAAACAAACAAAACTTTTAGAAAGGACATGAAATCAGTGAAGAAGCACAATGTAAGGATAATTTTCTTCAGCATGACTTACATACATGCAGTTCATTGACTTTTATGTACCTAGTGAACATCCTTAACAATGTAGCCTGTTAGCAGTCAATGGAGCGATGAACTTTCCTACTCTTTCCTGCTTTTCTCAGACTGTGAAGACTGATGGTCTTGACAGGACAGTTCAGTTCACTGAATTACTTTGTACTTGAGTTGTGCAAGATTTATGCTTGTTCCACTTAAATCACGCATTATTTTAAAAATTATCCTGTATTCTTTCTTAGACAGAAGTCAGCTGAGTGTGCCTTTTGAAGTTTGCTGATGCTTTCCATTGCTGTACCACTTAAATGGAAACCTGCATTTCCTTAGTGATCAAAATGGGGAATACTTAAAAAAAAAATACAGCTACAGGATGATTTGTGCTCTTGGTTTTATTTTGAACTCGAATTACTTGTTGATACTGAACTTGAAAAAAGTTGCTTTCCTTTTCTGGGCCCCTTAAAGTTTATTTTTGATGTTTTACAGTGCTGAATCTGTGACACTCAATGACTGCCTTCAGTTATCCTACTTGCCTTCCAAAAGGAACTACATGTTGTTACTCTATCCCAGAGAAATTCTGATTCTTGACTTGGAAGTGAATCAGACAGTGGGTGTGATTGCAATTGAAAGGACAGGTGTGCCTTTCCTACAGGTAATGAAAATTGTATTGGTTTCTATCATTGTAATGGATTATTAAGATGATTTATAAGTTCATGACCCACTGATAATTGTGTTTTGATTAATGCTAGGGAATGAAAAGAAGTTATTTCATCAGAAGAAATATCCTCTGTACCAAGCACTGTTTAACTCAGTGTTCTGAAGTCTGTAGCAAACCTGCTTTGTTTTGTATTGCTGCAAAAGTTACCAACATGGAAACAATGCTGTGGAGAAAGGGCATTTCATTCTATTCTGGTTAAGCTGTTGATACAGAGGTTAATACTAGCTCCTTGAACGTTTGCGTTTGATTAATTGGATGCCTACATCTAGTCTGAGATCTTATTGAAGCACCTTTATTCTCCTGTAATCATGAACATTTCTATTACCAAAGAATAACATTTTAAAACAAAGTGATATCTAAAGGCTATGATTTTAAAGAAGGAATGCAACAGATAATTCAAACAGAAACTCACTGAAGTTCTCAAAGCCATCTGTTGCTACACGAGTATGCCATAGTGTAGTTTTACTATTGGATTAAGAAATTTCTCTTCAGTAATAATAGTTTTAAAAAACCAAACTTAAAATCTTGTTAGTCTTAAACAATATTTTGCTCTTGCCTGGTTTTTTGTTTTCTTTTTTCCTTTCTTTAACTTTTTCCTGGCAATGAACGTTGACTTTTCCTTCATCACAAGTAGCATAACTACAGAAATTCATTGAAATGGTGACTTAATGGTAATTTTTTTTTGTGACTGTTGCACATTCATTCCAAGTTTTATGTTCAGTTACAAGCATATTTTGCAAAAGTTAAAATTTTCCTGACCCTATGTGATGTGCTCTCTGTTCACGTAGGTAATTCCATGTTTTCAGCGTGATGGCTTATTTTGCCTACATGAAAATGGCTGTATAACTTTAAGAGTTCGCAGATCTAACTGCACTGCAACTGGAATTCCAAATGAAGAGCCAGGTAAGTTCTGTGTCAGAAATGGCCAGAAATCAACTTCGAAGCATTTTATTTAGTACTTTAGCACCAGTGTCAACCATCATGCCTTGTGCACAATGGTGAATTAGAACCCTTCTTGTATTTTTTGTCTTCAGTGAATTTATGCTGTGTTCTACCAAAAATTGTTTTTTTTTTTAGTTTGTGGATATTTAGTGCAAAATAAGATACTAACATCCTGAAAGTCCTTTCATCATTAAATAGTACTGTGAAGTAGCATAGCAACAGTTACATATATGAGATAAATACAAGGTTATTTGTTCATTTTAACTGTAGGACAGAAGCTATTTTACAAACAGTTGTTTGATCAGTTGGAAGTACTGATTTTAGAGCTGAGTTGTGGACTTAGATTTATTTCTAAATTATTAAGCCTTTGTCTCTGTCATGAAATGTTACTAAGAATGACTTTTTAATATAATGAAGGAGGCATAAAAAAGAAGGTTAAAGAGGTCTGTAAATGTAAGACGTGACTTTTTTGGTTAGATTTCTTTTTCTTATGACTTTGGTATTTTTCCAATTTCTAGTGAGCTACAGCACTATTGGCTACCACTTTTACCAATAAACCAAGTGGCTTTTGGGTTGTGGAGAACAGATGTGCTTCCTGCACGGATGGAAGAGTATCATTTTTTAGATTTTTGCAAGATTTAAGTGGAATAAGCTCCTTTTAAGGCAAAGTTAAACTTTGGAGACCTCAGACCCATGTGTTTTGTACAGCATAATCAGCAATGCATAGTACCTGATTAGCTTTTCCCAACTGTTTTGTAGAAAGCACATGGATTTCAACCAGAGAGCTTTGTCACTCTATAAATTCACCTCAGCTGATGCTTCACATTGTTTTTTCTGTTCTAATTGTTTGTTGTTGTGACACGTTGATGTTACAGATCCAGACCCAGTTCAGGAGCTGGTTTATGATTTACGAAGTCAGTGTGATGCAATTAGGGTAACAAAAACAGTTCGGCCGTTCAGCATGGTGTGCTGCCCAGTGAATGAGAATTCTGCAGCTCTCATTGTCAGTGATGGCAGAGTAATGATCTGGGAGTTAAAATCCAGTGTTGCCAGCAGAAATCTGCGTAACAGGTATTGGCATTATTTTTCTTATCAAAGTTTCCATCTGATAGATTTACAAGTGATATTTAATTATATTGTGAAGGTAATGATGGTGTGCTTCTGTGTGTGACATGTGCTATACACGTGTATGAGTGAAAGGATGAGGGAGGTATTTGGACTAATTTGGACTAAGGAAACAAAAGATAGGAATGAATATTCACATGATTTCAGGGGAACATTTTCTTGTCATCTGGCTTTCTGCAGACTGTATCATTTTCCTCAGGAGTGGACGCCTTAGTTTCAGTCATCTGCAATTTGTCAGTTTGACACAAAGCAATGTGAGTGCACGGTAGGTGTCTTGAATATAACTGTGTGAACAATTAATACTTTTCTATATGAAGCTTTTACAGTTTCAGATTTTAAGCAGCCTCTCGTACATTCAGTATGTCAAAGTTATTCTGCTGCAATAAACATTTGATATGTTATTGAATAAAATAAATAACTTACTGCCAGTAAAGAAAATACTTAGTATACTTCCAAATATTGCAAATACTTGATTTTTTTTATATCCTTTTGTTGCACATCAGTGTTGCAACGTTTTTTATCTTGTCGTTCCCAAAAATACTATTAGATGGATTAATTATGGTGTATAGCCAGTATAGCTTGATAGGATCTGTATGTTGCTGGGATGTATTTGTTGGATTCCTGAGCTCATTTTTGAAGCATTGATTTTTGTCATGGTTATATAACCAGGAAAAAATGCAATAATATTATAAGAAGCACTGAGCCTTGAGGAATCTGGCTCAGTGATTGTACTGAGCAGTAGTCTGTATTTCTAGTTGGCACTGAGTCTTTAATGAATATTTAAGGAGTCTTCCTCCATTAGCTCATGGTTTTGTTGCAGCTTTGTGTTTACAAAGGCAGTTGTGTTTCTTTTGTTTACATGAAAGGCATTGCTTCAGCTATAGGTTTGGTTATCTGGAACTAATGTAAGAAGTTTTTCTGAGTGAAAGTTTGAAATGTTTCTTGGCTGTATTCCTTGGCATAACTCTGAATAATATGTTGAAAAGCCTCCATTGAATGCTTAGGTACACTTCAGACCAAGGGGTACATCTGTCTGGTTTTCTCTTGTAAATATCTGTGTAAAGAAAATTAATTTGAAATGTGTGTTTTTCTGTTTGCATCATCTGCTGGTAAGTGTTGGGAATAATCTTGTCAACATATTCTGCAAGTAATAAGTGAGAGAGCTGCCTGTGGAAAAAGCAAAACTAAGAGCCTGATTCAACAAGTGATCCAGTAAGCATCAGGAGTTTGTTTTCATTTCTTTTACAGCAGTTCAAGTGCGTCACCTTTGTATTCTCCAGTCTCATTCTGTGGAATTCCTGTAGGAGCATTCCAAAATAAACTTCCCGACCTCTCATTGGACAACATGATAGGTAAGAATATTTTCCATTAATACTACTGGTACTGATTTCTAGGATCTTTGGATCATTGTACATTTTAGTTTAAGATTGCATGTGTTAGAATTATTTTGTGTGCAAAATAAGTAGTAATTACAAAAGAAATATAATTCCCATCTGTTAGAAGATATTAATATTTTTGAGGTTATTATGTTGAGGACCAGTGTTCGAAATTCACTTACTCTAAGAAAAAATGCGTAATTTGAAATGGAATTTAGCCAAAACCCCTTCCATTTTTAAATGTAATCTTAAGTGTGTGAAGACAGTTTTATTTGATGCAGCCTCCCTTTGTGAAACCTAGATGGCAACATCAGTACTGAGAAGGGTTCCATAAAGAACTTCCATAAAAATGGTTACCTTTCCATTATTAAAACTAATTTTTTAGAGGAAAAGTCACTAGTGCTCCTCGGAGGTATCATGGTGCACATTTGGATTTGCTTTTGGAAAGGAGACATTTAGTGCATGATTCTTCTCTGCTCTGCATTTCCTATAGATGTTGATGTCATAGCTATTGTTAATTTGTACTTGATGTCACTTGGACTTATATAGTTGATTGCAGCAGGTAGGCAGCAGTGGAATTAAATGTTTTTGTACCCATCTTTAGAGGGCCCAGCTGTTCTTGGGCCCATCTACTTTTATGTCCTGTTTTTGTTGTTGTTGTTTTTTAATGCTTGGTAAGAAAGTATTGTAATATTGGTGAAATGAGCTGAGGTACATTGCTCCAAAAAGTCTTATCATACCAAGTTCAACATGAAGAAATTCCTCTTCAAATAAGTTTTGATAGTTCGTTAGGCCATTTGTAATTTTGCTTCTATAAACTCCTACGTGATAACTTCCTGTAACCCCAGATTAAAAGCGAATACTGAGAAGACCTTCAATTTTTAGCAGGACAAGGTACAGTTGCTGGAGAAGAGCAGTTGAAAAGTTCTTTTCTGCAAGAAGTTCATCTCAAATTCCTGCTGACTGGACTTCTTTCAGGGCTTCCTTTGCCTCCATTTGCTATCCGCATGTGCCCACCTCTTACAACAAAAAACATTAAACAGTATGAACCACTCCTCGCTGTTGGTAAGTCTCTTGACTGGTTTATTGATTACTCTGCAAATTATGTATTCTAGATTAAATACAAATACCGTTATTTATTAACAAAAGGTCATTATTCCAGGGATGAGAAAGCAAACTTACTTTAATGATGTGGTAAAATCTATGCATGGATTGTCCCCTAGGATTATTGATGAATAACGGTTAATACTCTTCCTTAAGACATTTACTCATCTTGAATCATCAGAACAAACAAACAAAAAAGCCTTCCTGTTTTCCCGCATCTGGGTACGTTGTGAAAATACAAGAAGAATCAAACGGGTTTTCCATAGGCTCTACAAATAAGTTCAGGAAAACGTGTTTGTTCAAACTGATTTTGCTGGCTGCAGAGAATCTTGGAGAGTATAAAATCTGAGGTTTGAGAGCTAGAAATCAAAATACCTTTCCTGAAGTTGGTAAAGTACAGTAGCTAAAAGAGGAAGAACGGAGAAATAGCTGTAAATCCTGCATTTTCACTAAAATACAGGATAGAAGAATAAAACAAGTCTGTATATTATATGATATATTATTAAATCATTTTTTATAGGTACAAGTAATGGCTCTGTGCTGGTGTTTCATCTTACAAGTGGACTGTTACACAAAGAGCTGAGCATCCATTCCTGTGAAGTCAAGTAAGAGTTTAATTCCTAGCATAATCCTTCAGGGAGACTAAAATTAAAACATGTAATGTCATCGAAGCAATGTGCAGTGTCTTATTTCATTGTTAATGACACCCAAGTAAATTGCCTGTTGAGTAGTCTGACCTGATGGTATCTTTTCTGCATATGAGCAGTAACGCACTGTCGAGATCAGAGTGAAAAATACATTGAAGTATAAATATTTGAATTTTTTCTGTTCCTCCTGATCCTGTGTGCATGTCAGCTCTTTCCCATTTCTTTAGTACATCCTGGTACTGGTGTCTTTTTAGCACAAGAGACTGTTTCAGTGTCTTATTTCTTGTCATGACTAACGTGCTATGTACTTTGAAATAATTCTGTTTTTTACAGCAGAATCTATTTCCTTTGCTCACTTGTGATATTGCTATTAACACAGTTCTAGTTCTCACCTAACTGAATTCAAAATAATTTTATCTTTAAAATCTTTCGAAGACTGTGAAGACTACATACAGGACTCAGGATTTAGCTATCCTAACTAAGGAATGGAGTCAGTTTTAAACCTGTTGTACATGGTGTTTTTTGTGTGCAAAATTAACTATTTGCGTAACTAATGGCAAAAATATTCAAGACAGTGCTGACCAGATATGTATTTCTAGACAGGGTTAACCACAGGAAATAATAAAATATTTTAGTAGCAATATTAATAAAGTTTATATCTGAGTTGTGGCTTGAAGCCTTCTTGAGGCCTGAGGTCTTCATTTTACTGGTCATTGTACAAAAACAGCAGAAGAATAGAGGTGTCTGAGAATAGCTAACCTAAGAGAGTTCATTATGTAAAACTGCTTTGAATCTGCCACCAAAATCACATAAGTATATTTGCATTCGTGGCGTGATTAGCAGACACTTGAAAAATAGAATTTCTCTTTCTGTTCTAATCGATTTGAGTGTTTTGGGTTTTTTTTTTGTGTGAGTGTTTCTTTGTTTAATACCATGAAGATAACTTAGAATATAAATTTCATTTTGTGTTCTGTTATGCAGCCTAGACAGATGCTGATTTTTTTCTCACTACAGCAACTACAATTCAAAGTGAAAACCACTACCAACACTTCACAGATTAAAAGATAATCATAATAAAAATAGGAAGAAATACACTTTTGAATACATATTGCTTCTTTCAGTTCTTGCAGGTTTCGTGTGTGATTGGAGGTATTGTTAGGAGGTGCTTTTCACATTGCAAAATCTCTGCAAGATTTAAAAAAACTTTCGGAACAAGTTGTCTCTCTGAGCAATTGTCCTCCCAGAGGTGTTATTTTTAGAACACAGAGTGATTGTGAATTTTGTTTAAAGCTCAGTCATTAAATCTTTTAAATATTTATTTTAGTTTCTCAATCCAGCTCTTAATGGCAAGAGTGACTTTCTACATAATCTTCAGAAGTTCCAGGGAACGCTTTAAGCAATGTAGGAAAAGGCACTGTGATTATTTTAAATTAGTATTCATGGAGTGCAACAGTTTTTCTTTCAGTGGGAATTCTTGCTTTACTTCTAAAATGCAGATAATTTGCATAATGCCTCTATTTCAGTTTTAACTGAAAACACACCTTCAGGGAACACCATTATTTTAGTATGTAGCTGATAATGCCCTGTAATTGTAACTCAGTGCCTTGTAGCACAAGAAGAAAATGCAATAAAACTCAGGATCGTTGTATTGGCAGCCGTCCTTTACATGTCAGTTGTGCTAAAATACTGGCCAATAAGTTGTCTGGATGCTAGCAGTTATGACACTTTTTGGAGATTTGTGCTCTTTTCTTCCAAGTTAGATTATTTGGCCACATGCTGATTATTTTTTTAATGTATTTCTGTCCATGGTTGTTACTTTGCAAGTTTTCCTTTGAGTTTAATTTGCTTTTTATTAGTAGTGCAAGGCAGGAGGAAGCAGAAATGCTTCAAAATCCACAGGGATGGAAAGTCAATCAGGCTAAGCTGGGAGCATAAGTGGGCAAAAAAAGGTGGAGATCATAGCATGTGTAGAAAGAGAAGAAGCTGTGAGCAGGAGTTCAGAGTCTTCCATTAGGATACAGACAAATATAATAATTTTTTACTGATAATAGGAATGTGAAGAAGAATGCAGTAGGTAATTCTGAGAACTGTTATTTCTTCTAAGTGGGGCAATTAATTTTTTTTTTGTAAGTTATTGAGGTAGAATCATAGGATCATTTGAGTTGGAAGGGGCCCTTAAAGGCCATCTGATCCAACTCCTTGGCAATGAACAGGGACACCTGCAGCTCGATGAGTTGCTCAGAGCCCTGTCCAGCCAGACCTCGGGTGCCCACAGGGATGGGGCATCTACCACCTCTCTGGACAGCCTGTTCAGTGCCTCACCACCCTTACTATATAAAACTTTTTCCTTATATCCAGTCTAAGGTAAGATAGGTGACAATAGTGCATCTTCAGCACAGAGGAAAATATATTCAGTGTGTGTACATAAAAATGCCCCACTGGCTATAAATAGAATGGCATGCAGGCAAAACTTGAGGATTGCTGAGTTACATCCAAGTTTTGGCAGTTGAGTTTACGCTCGTTCTCCTTTGGGAAACTGTTTCGCAAACATTCATCACCTTCTTGAAAAAAAGTTTCTTGCACAGAGAAGGATGAATGAAATGTTTGCTGCTTGTGCCATACGGATGTTGGTGTGCTAGATTCATTTCTGAGTGTCATCATTACAGGAGGTTGTGGAAAGGAGAAAGTATAAATGGGTTCAAAAAACAAGCGGACTGTAAAAAGTTCATAGATCTCCTAATTTTGTTTCCCTTCTCACCTCTTTCCTTCTTTTTTTGTAGTTAATTCAACTAACAACTGCCTTGTCATGAAGGCACAGCAGTTCTTTCCCAACTGTAAATGTCATTTGTTTTTTAATACGCTTTAGTCCACTCTATAATTTGTCTGTGCTAAAACTATTCATCAGAACAACTGAGTTTTACACCTGAAATAACTGAGATAAGCTGCATGTTTAGAGTCTCTGAATTTCATATTTTGAAAGAGTAGATCCTATCTAAGAAACGGATTGCAGCTGAACATAACTTGCAGTTCTAGGAGATAGTCGTCTCTTATGGAGAAATCTTCCAGATGAAATTACTGCAGTAGGGAAGGCATTCGTTGTTTTCTTCATTAGAATGTAAACCACTGTAGTCATTGATTTGGTGAATAAGTAGTTCCTTCAGATTTCTCAATTTACATGTATGGCAGTAACAAAAAATTGTATTGTTTCAGGTGCAAGCTGTCAGCTAAGCTGAGGTTTCTGTTTGATGATGGGTGTCCTGGGATTCTATTATCTTTATTGGTACTGACAGATGGCCAGCTGGCAGCAAACAAAAGGACTTCTGGTGTTAAATCTGAGCACATGAGTGAGGTGCAGAAAATGCCTCAGGTCTTTGAGTGAGAGTGGTGAATAACTATTGTCAAAAACAGTGCATTATGAGTATTCTTTGCTTTTTCCAAAAAAGGATAGTGGGATAATAGATGAAGGTTGCCAAGGTGTCAGAATTAATATTTCTTCCATTTCAGAATGCTCCCTGTATTCACAACTGTTCAGAGACTTGAAATGAGAAACATTACGGCAATCGTAGATTTCTGTTCAGTCCTTCCTGTAGTGTTTTGATTAATAATTGTGTATTTCTAGTGTTGATTGAAGTTCCTAGTTGAACTTTTGTAGGTCCTGATGGGATAAGGACTGGATTCTAAATTTTTAAACTTTTCTTGAGGACTTGGAAGCAATGCTTCACTTTTTTTTTTTTTAAATAGTTTGAATTAGGAAGATAAGAAAGATAAATATGGCTGTAGCTTGTGTGTATAAAATGTTATGGGAATGCTTTTTGCTTTTCCAGTTCTAAACTACCTTTACGTAACTTCTACTCCATGCAAATGGAGTTTATTGATAATAAATCATAAATATCTCATATTTCACACGTATTCCTACAACATGTGATGACTTGTAACAAATGGTGTAGTGGAAGACCTTGCTCTTCTGGAGATAGTTTTTAAGTAATCAGTGTTTGAAGGATTTGAAGAAAACCTAAACCCTTTTATCCCTGTTGAAATTAACTTAGGCAGAGGTATTTTAGAACAGTCTCAATTTTCTTTCAGATTAGTTCTTGATTTAATTCGCAGATAGAGCACTCAGATATTCCTGCTGGCAGTGTGTGTGGGCAGTAGTGGGGGGACAGGGCACTGGTATTCTGGAAGGCAGCACCCCGCTTCCCTCTCCATCCTGTTGTGGTCTGTGGGGTATCTCAAGAACTTGCCAAGCCCAGAGGTCAGTTCATTTCTGATAGCTTTTGAAATGTGTTCAGGGCCTCCCTTGTTTTGTCACTTTTGTTTCTCCGTTCTCTGGACGGCAAGATACGTGTCTCCTCACCCTGCTGTCCATATGATTATTTTTCCCTTTTTCTGTGCCAACAAAGCTGAGTTACGTGATGGTTCTTTCCATTTGGGAATCTTCTCCAGTGCTGAGTATGTGAGGGATTTTTGCACAAAAATTACCTGCACTCCTGACTGAAATTTTTGTTTAACCCAACAAGAACCTTATTGCCAGTGTTGTCCTAAAGGAAGGCATTTGTTTTAACTTAAACTAGTAACTTTATTTTTGTATTTATATCATAGTTGTAAATGCTTAGCTGCTTTCTATGCTTACAGTGTTTCCATAAAATGTAGAAAGTTACCTCTGTGGTGTTTTCAAACTTGAAGAATATGCCTGTAAAAAAAAAAAAAAAAAAAAAAAAAAAAAAAAAAGCTGTATTTTGCTCTAGGTATTTTCTGTCTATTTGAGTATTGCAGTTAATATGCTCCATGTTCTCTCTTTTGATCATAGGGGAATAGAATGGATCAGCTTGTCTGGTTTTATTTCCTTTGCCACATCAACACCGAACAACTTAGGGTTGGTAAGGAACGAGCTGCAGCTGGTGGACCTGCCAACAGGTTGGTGTTTCGTGAGACATCTGTACAAGAGGCTGACAAATTTACTGAGGAGTCACAAATAGAAGTTCTTGCTACTTTATTTTGTCATGACAACAGAAGGAGAAAAAAAAAAAAAATAATGTAACTGATTCTGCTCTTCCTTGTGAAAACCACATGGTGTGTTCCAACCGGTGCTCTGCAGCCAGAGTTGAAACAATACTTTCACAGAGATTCCTGTGGCTTGGACTAAAAGCATGTGTCAGTAGGAGCTCAGGAGCATTCACACAACATGGCTGTTAGTGGTGTGGCTTGTTCACAAAAGGCCTGTATTTCCAAATGTGCTTTGTCAGAGCCTAAGCCCGTTGTTTCAGGTTGCTCTTTTGAGTTTAATATTTTTGTCTTTGAGTTTTTGCGTGGTGTAACACACTTGTGTTTACAGATAAAATATACAGACGTGCATGAATGTAAAATGGGTGTTTTAGTAATTAAATAATAAAATGGGATGATGCTATAAAGGATTGGGAGGGTTAAAAATAAGCAACTTTTTAAAAGCTTTAGTTGCTAGCAAGCTTAACGGATTGTGTTTTTCAAACCGTCCAGTGAATGCCAAGAACATTTGTGGTTGAGTTCAATATTTGCAGAATACCAGGAGGTAAAATCTGAAACGTTAGACAGCGCTTTAGTAATAACTTTAAATTATTTTTGATTGTGAAAGACTAGAGTCATTTAATTTCTAATTGAAGAGCCTGAATCTTGCAATGCATGGCTAATTCTCAATTGCTCTATGTAGCATAAAGTGATTTTTTTTTAAAAAACTATGTAAAAGACTCAATTTTTGCTGCTGAAAGAAGCTATCCTTTTAAGTGACAATATTGCATACTTTTTCTTGATAATATCTTTTGTTCGTTTAAATCAAAGCAGAAAAGATGCGTCAGTTTCAGTAGTCGTGCTCCAGGAGCAAGACAGAGCCTGTGATAGGGTTTACATTAAGGTTTTGAGATACAGTATTACAGTTATGCAGGTCACTTGGAGATGTTCTAGGTCAGAGTGGTTAAGTGTTTCTCCTTTCCACCCATCACAGAAATTTTTGTGTTCATCAGATCATTCTTGTTTTCCAGGCAGGAGCATTCCATTTCGGGGGGAGAGAGGTAATGATGAGCCAGCTATTGAAATGATAAAGGTTTCTCATTTGAAGTAAGTAATTATGACTTTTCTGAAGTTAATAAATTTTACTAGATTGTATAAGGATCCTTACTGCTTAATAGGAATAACAAAAATATCAGGAAAAAAAAGAAAACACGAGTCCAGAAAGGATAGATAAGTTACAGCATTAAGAGAAAGCATAATTTAAAGTATTAGAGCAAAAGCAGTAAGTGTTTCTGTAGTAGACTTTCTCACACAGTTCAGAATCCAATCACAAAAGATTGCCTTGCTTTCCTGTATAAATGTAATTAAAACAGCGTTGAATTTAATCAGACGTTATCTCTACATTTTCATAGATTTTTCTTTAAAATGGAGGAAAAAAGTAAACTTCTCTAGCTTGCATAGGAATATTTTGGGAAGTGTTTATGTGATCAAGAGAATTTAAGTGTTCGACCATGTAATGGTCTTGCTAATATATGCTGTTCTATTTAAGAACAGCATTGGGCTTAAATGAAGAGACTACAAAAAGCTAAGTGAGAACAAGAAAGTGTAATTTATTTGAATAGAGATTAATGAAGTTGAGAGGAGCACATAAAGCTACAGAACCTGTCTGTATTTTCATGCAACGTGTGAAAAGTGGAAGATTGAAAGTGTTTTCCTAAATTAGCTGCACAGATGAAAGATCTGAAGACATGACTGACAAGTGGTTTAGTGTAAGAGGATTTAATGTTCATTTATCACTGGATTAGGGAAGTGCCATGTGTCTGGAGCAGAGAAATAAATCTATCCAAACTGCAGACTTGGTACACCTTTCTGATAGATTGTGCAGTCATCGACTGGGGCTGAATATGGCTAAATTAGAGGGGCTGCTGCTTTCTCTGGTTTCCTTCCCTTGTCTCCTCTACAGTAACTGAACAGTGCCACCAACCTAAGAGAAGTATCTAATTGTTTTAGCCTTGAAGGAGGACTTCATTTCAAACTGAGTCTTTAGCACCTGAGTAACTCAAGGAAATCATAAGCTTTGGATTGGGATTCGAGCCAAATTAATTTACTCTTGTCTGTCTTAGTTTTTGAGTTTTGGTTGTGTTTTTTTTCTTTTCAAATCAGTGCTTTATGGAATATGGATGTGGAAAACGTGTGAAGTAAAATGCTGAATTTAAAGTGGAATGATTACTTTTGACGTAGTAAATTCTTGTGTGTTTCAGGCAGTATCTAGCTGTAATATTTAAAGACAAACCACTGGAAATCTGGGATGTCAGAACATGCACTCTGCTCAGAGAAATGTCTAAAAACTTTCCTGCAGTGACTGCTCTGGTAAGGAACAGAGTCTTCCTTACTGTTTTTTACATGTTATTTGCTGAGAGAATATGAAAACCTATGAACATTTCTCCATCAGAATGTTGTTATATCTGTAGTATACATGTGCTTTCCCCCTTCCTTTTTTTTTTCCCCCATCCATTACCAAATAGAGGAAGTAAAAAGGAGATGCTTGCTAGATACTTGGTCTGACTTTTGGGTGATGAAGGAATGTGTCAGAGAAAGCAATCTTCACTGAAACCATTATAATTCACAGGAAGTTCCTCAGTAAGTTCAGAGAAAAAACACAAAAGAAAAAATGTATTTTACAGGAGGGATAGTGAAGCACTAGAACAGGCTGCCCAGGGAGGTGGTGGATGCCCCATCCCTGGGGATGTCCAGGGTTGTTCTGGGTGGAGTTCTGAGCAACCTGATCTAGCTGTAGATGTCCCTTCATTGTAGGGGAGTTGGACTAAGTGATCCTTAAAGGCCCGTTCCAACTCAAACGATTCTGTAATTCTATGATTCCTATTTTCCATTTTTCCTGAACAAATTTTTGCAGGAGTGGTCACCTTCTCATAACCTGAAAAGCCTGAGAAAGAAGCAGCTTGCAGCCCGCGAGGCCATGGCCCGGCAGACAGTTGCATCAGATACTGAAGTTAGTAGCGTCGAATCTTCTGTTATCAGGTATTTCTGATTCAGATGTAGTGCTGTGATTTATCAGTTGTTTGTTTTCCCTTGTATGCTGTTACTCTAAAAAATAGAATATTTTCAAGCTAATTGTTGAGTACATACTAGGCAAAACAACTTTCTTTGCCTCCCCGTTAGCTTTTAGATATGGATCTCTGATTTACTGCAGAATGAGAAAAAACTGCACCAAGTGGAACTAGTATCTGTTGCAGACCATTAGTTGCCTCATTCTTGAAGTTCTTTGCCCCCTGAACTTTTCCAGGAGTATATAAATGAATTAACTGTTGCAATTCTGGTTTTAAGAAACAAAGACTTCTGCCTCATTGTATTCTCTTTAAAGCTTGTTACAGGAAGCTGAAAGTAAATCTGAGCTGAGCCAGAACATTTCTGCCAGGGAGCACTTTGTGTTTACAGATGCTGATGGGCAGGTCTATCATCTCACAGTAGAAGGAAACTCAGTGAAAGACAGTGCAAGAATTCCTCCCGATGTAAGTTTCAATCTTTTATGTAATGCTAAGATACAATCCCAGAACTATGGAAAAGTTTATGAATGTATTTTCAGATTTACTACTTCTGATCTACATAAAAAGAAACTGAGAGCTCTCAAGTTGGAGAAACTTCATTTCTTTTAATTCCTTCTTTTAATTCCTACAAGTAGGAATTGTTTTATTTTTGTTTCTTGCTTTAGCATATGCTAGTACTGTGTTTAATAATTGAGGTCTGTCACATTAGCATTTCATTGCAATAGGAGATAGAAAACTGATTTCTGTTGCTTTAAATCCAAAATTTCCCATGGGAGTCACTGACATTGAATAGAACTCTTTCCATTTTTAACTAAGAAGCATTTGTTTTATTAATTTCATAAAAAATTTTAACTAAATACTGGGGTTGACATGTTTGTTACTATTTGACTTTACTTACTGTAAGATTTTATTCTGCTTCTGCAATGTTTCCAGGGAAGTATGGGTAGCATTACATGTATTGCCTGGAAAGGGGATACCTTGGTTCTTGGAGATGTTGATGGAAACTTAAACTTCTGGGATTTGAAAGCCAGAGTATCCAGGTATGAATGCAAATGTTGTCTGGCAAGCTTGAGATAATGAGTGTTAGAGTGGTTTTATTCCCTCATCTGTGTTCTTCACTGTAGGAGATCATCTCTGGTGTTTGAGGGGAAAAACAGAAGTATTTCAAAGTACAATTTCAGAAAATGCCTACTGTGATACAATTCTCTGCATTTTATTTTTTGTGTTTTCAGATGAAGTAACATTTTATCAAAGATTTAAATTTAGCTAGATATCATTCTCATGTGAAATCTGCCATGGCTTCTCAAAATTTTAAGTAACGTTAAGTGCCTGAAACAAATAACTACCTTTTTATTTCCATGACATTTTGGATAGCCAGGTGTGCCTATTGTGTGTATATGGATTGTTCTCCTTCTCAATTCCTAGTCAGTCTGTACCATATCATGAGTGTAGTATTCACAGAAGGGATGTAACTACCCACGATATTAGCTATAGCATGATTGATAAAAATTCTTGTGCTATACTGTTTCTAGGGGCATTCCTACACACCGAAGCTGGGTGAAAAAGATACGTTTTGCCCCAGGGAAAGGAAATCAAAAACTTATTGCAATGTACAATGATGGAGCAGAAGTTTGGGATTCAAAAGAGGTAAACATTTGCTGTGGTTCGTTATGTGCTTCTTTGCAAAATACCCATATTGCTTCTGAAAATCAGGAAAAGTCAAAGATTAAGTTTTACCTATTCATGATATCTAGCTGACAAGTGTGTAATAAAATTGTATGGCTTTTCTCAGAGGAGTTTTAGTTCCTGGAAACCATTTTTAAGCTGTCATCAGTTAGGAAGTACCTTTCACTCACAAAGCTGACAACATCTCTGAGATGCTCTTTGTTATTCTCTTGTGATGTTCTTGAGGCAGACATTCAAGATTGAAGGGGAAGGTTTCAATTTCAGAATTTTAATCTTTGGACAGTAGAGTATCATTAATATACACTTAGGAAATCTTTAGTAAAGGATACATATTCTTCAGTGCATAAATTTGATTTGTTAGGGAATACCAGCAAGTCAGGCAGTTGCTAATTAACGTTGTCTAACTTGTTGTTTTATTCAAAAATTCTATACTAAAGAAAAATGGTTCAGGGATCTTCTTGGGTTCTCTTGTTAGGTCTAGTGGGAGATTACAGTTACCATGGGGAAGGAAGCATAACTGAACTTTTATAACTTGCTCCCCTCGAGGAAGTTCAGGGTACCAAACAAGAATTCTATTTTTTTCCATTCATTCCATAGTGAGCCCTAGTTCTTAACTGAGACACTGAATTTGAGCAATAGGAAAGTCTCCACTGATGAGTAGAGTTAGCTATGAACAACTGAATTATGTAGGCAGAGTCAAA
Organism: Numida meleagris; assembly: GCF_002078875.1. Classification (NCBI taxonomy): domain Eukaryota; kingdom Metazoa; phylum Chordata; class Aves; order Galliformes; family Numididae; genus Numida; species Numida meleagris. The sequence goes on along the minus strand of NC_034413.1, from coordinate 4,849,476 downwards.
TATATGAGTCCCTTCTTCAAGACCATTTGAGAAGTTTTGATGCAGTGGGATATTCCTCCAGTACGTTTACCCCTCATTTCTTAGGACAAGAGAAAGAATTTCCTACGTGAAAGCACTTCAAATGTATTCACAGTTTCAGCTGAAATTGTTCCAGAATATCTGTAGAAATAGTTTTACAGTCCTGTCCTTAGAACTTCAACTTTGCCTACAACCAGTTAACAGATATTTCCTTCTTAATTCCCTCAGTGATAGCAGTACTGATGCTCTGGAGTGGTTAGGAGTAATGTGGCATACAACTCTATGTTTGACTCTGGAATAAGTGAAGGGAAACAGCAGAATGCTGATTGCAGTGGAGGCTTTGTTAACATGTCCTTATATTTGCAATTGTAATGTCCTGTGGTATTACAGAAGGGTTGCAAAATGTCTGACTGCTGCTCAGTACTTAAAAATGTAGTTCAGTGGTTACAAACGTATCTCAGGTTTGTTGTGTTTTTTGTTAACAGTTAATCATCACATTCCCATAATGCTACATAAATATTATGTTCAAAAATATTTCTAGGCAAGTTCAGTATTTTTCAGGAAAGTTCATGACAGAGCATGAGTTGCTCTAGCATAAAAGCATCAAAGCAGAAGCAAAGGATTGGAATTGACAAAGGATTTCCACCTATTTGCCACAGAAATTTTATTTTGGGAAAGATAGCAAAAAGAGTTATACAGTTGTGCTCAAAAAGAATTTTTTTCTTAGTTATTGATTGGGGGAGAAAATATTGGTTCAGGGCAACTAAGTGCCTTACTTAAAGATTTGAACATTTCCAACTCTCCAGAGGAGATGGGGATTGAAGTGATTTATGACTAACTTCACATTTTATTGCAAATCTGGTGGCATGCCTCATGGGCATGTGACAGAGTCTTATACTGTATGATGGAGATCCTACTAAAAGTGAAAAATATCTCAACTTTTCAAGGTACAGATGGTGAGCAGTTTAAGAAGCGGAAGAAATGTGAATTACCGAATCCTGGACGTAGACTGGTGCACTTCAGACAAAGTGATCTTGGCTTCAGATGATGGGTGCATCAGAGTTCTAGAGATGTCCATGAAACTGTCGTGTTTTAGAATGGATGAACAAGACTTATTAGGTATGTTGTTTTCCATTTTGCTGTCCGCTGCTAGATATTTCATTTTGAGAGTGGACAGTAAAAATGTTTAACAATTTTAGTAGAAAATAAAATTGTCATATGTGGATGATTAGGTATCCCTGTGGTGTTGTTCATAGTTGCAACTGAAGTGAAACAAACTATGCAGATAAATGGTAAACACAGGAAATTCTGAGTTAGAGAATACTGTTTTTAAATTAGGAATCAGTTGAGTGCAGTGAGTTGCTGTCCAAAATGAGTAATGCTTTGTGTAAATTGCTGCCATACTTGATAAATATTTTTATTTGAATCTGTGTCAATTTTCATCTAAAAAAGCAAATTGAATCTGGTAAATAATCAGGTCAGTCACACATTTGGTTTGTAAAGAAACCTAAGTGATACTACCAAAAAGATTTCTGCACGTGCACGAGTCTGTTACTGGTCTGGGAATCTCCAAGTGAAAATTAAAACCAAGTCCCTGTCATGATTCAGTACATTACAGTTCCTTTCTGGTAAGCTGCTGACAACCCAGTGACTAAGGATCCTTGCTGGACTGACAGTTCTGTCAGCTGACATCCTTTGCTTTACTTACGACAGACCACACTGACAGTTATTACACAGTTGTATTCATGCTTGAGTATATTTGCACAGAATCTTCCCATAAATAACATATACTGCTTTTTTACTTCGTATTAAGTTTCTTCACCTGGAGGCTTAAAAGTATCAGTGTTGTTTTGTAAGCTGGCAACCATTTAGGTTACTTTGATTAAAATAAACTCTTTGTACTTCAGCTGTCAAACAAGCAATTTGGTCTGATGGCACGTTGTTTCTTGGACATCAAAAATCAATTCTCTTTAATCTTGCTGTAGCTAGGCATTTAGCCTTGTTTTCTTCTTAGTAGAAAAACAAAATCCTCAGAAGTTCATATATCGCAAGGCTTGCAATAGCCTGCCTGCTGGCATCGTGCAGGTAGATGTTTTTCAATTTCATATATCAAAAAATGTTTTCTAATTGGAGGGAAAAAAAAAAAGAAATTCTTCTGGGTTTTGAAATACTATTCATCAGAGTAGATTGTCTCGCAGTCTAAAATATGGCTTAAAGTACAGCTGAATGATAAGTTTGGGTCACTTATCACAGGAGGATGACCTGTGCATTTGACCTCCTGAGAACTTTTTTCAAGGTGAGGCCAGTCTGCTCTGCAGGGAGTCACACAGCAGGATCTGCACAGGAGCATCCTCAAAGGAAAAGGAGATTGAATCGCAAGAGTCAGTTTTACCAAGGAACATTACTAATAGCAAACTGATGAACATAAAACAGTATTCATTGGGTAAATAAATCTTTGGTGTAGTTACCTGAGTCCCACTTTTTCCAAGGCAGCTATACAGAAAGATTATTTTTCCGCATGCTCGCAGTGTCCTGTAGAAAGGAAAAGGAGAGTGAGTGTGCCCTGTGTCTGTGATCTTGATCCCAGAACAAAAGGCTGGGGGTTATGGGGAGGCTTTTCCTAGTGTCTTGGAGCTCCCTTTCTTTAGAGAAAGGCAGGATAGATTTTGAGGGCTTTCATTAACCATCTTCACCTACTTTGTTTTTACTGTTTTACTTGTAGCCCAGGCCATCTGTGCAGGGTCCCTAGAGCTTGTCAAATCAGGAAATATTTAAAATGCCTCATTATTGAACTGCTGAGGAATGCGGAGTTCTTTCCTTTTTTCTGCTGTTATAAATAACAGCTTTGGTTGTGATTTTTTTTTTTTTGTCAGTCCTGCCTTGACTCATTAATCTCCTTAAAGCCTATAGATTCCGATTCTGATGCTCATAAAAAAAAATAGCGATGCAGGAAATTATGGCGTGGAGTATTTGGGGAAAAACATCATTTATCACAGCCATTTTTCTAATCAAATGAATGTTCTGTAATATTGAACTGTAAAAATTAATGTTCAAAACCAAGCACGCAGGCATTAGGATATGCCAGGACTAAGGTTGCCTGCCTCCATGCTGTTAATAATCTTTTAATTATAAAAACACATTTACAGGATTCTTACGTTATTCCATACACATGGAGTACTGGAATTTCTGGATATTTATTTAATGTTGTAACTGGTTGATACCTGTTTTACCCATAAGTCACTGGGTATCAACAAAGTCACTGACCTCTGTATTTGCGTAACACAGTGCTATAATTTTCATCTTTTTTTCTTTGCAAATATAAGCAGTTATTTAACTTCACAACATCCCTTTGGGGGTGCTGGGTATTAACCTACATGGTATGTTGCAGAAGCTGTGATTGCAATTTGAAAGTAAAATGCACATTATGGTACATTTGGTATAGCTGTACTTACTTTCAAGCATGCCCTTGTGGCAGCAGTAATTATTATATATGGCTCTGCTCGATGTTAGTATGTTGTGTTCCAGAAGTCTATAACTAAATTCGATCTGGGATGTCCTGAAATTCTCATTTGAGCATGGCTGATAACCCTGTGCCTTCTACAAAATGTTGTTGCCTAAATGTAACAATAAGCTTTTATCTCTAGTAACGCATGCTGTGTATATATATGACTGTGTGACTTACGAGTCTCTTCTGGTGCTTACAAACAAGGTGGTACATTTAATGGTTTACTGAACAGAGTGTTATTGCACTTTGCCATTCAACAATGAATCTTCTCCATTTGTTTCAGAACCTGCGTGGTGTCCCTATCTACTGGTTCCAAGGGCTTCTTTAGCTTTAAAAGCATTCTTGTTGCATCAGCCGTGGAATGAAAAATATTCTCTAGACATTATGAACATGTAAGGAGATGGGTTTTTTTGAATTCTACTTGTACATCCTTTATCAATATTCTTGTGCAAATAACTCTTAGCAAACCTTCCTCACTCTTTGGGACAATCAGAAAGGTAACAGCTTCACTATGAAAGTAATAAACAGGAAGGGCTTTAAGGTCAAATATTGCGTTTCGTTTGACTTTCAGTAGCCCTTAGCTATTGAAAATGGATGTCTGCTTTAAGGTGCTGCTGCTGATTTGTTATTTACAGGTTTATATTACTTCAGAGATCAACAGTGTGTTCTCTTTGTGCAAGAAGTTAACTTAAGAATAGTCAGAATTGGTCTGTGAAGTGTGATTGAAGGTATCTAAAAGACATACTGTTACTTTTAGTGAGCTGTATTTCGCACTGTAGGGGAAGCACCTTTCCTTATCATTTATTACATTTGTTTACTGGTGGTGATCACTGACTCATTAAAAAAAATAGTAAATGCAATAAGTACATGCTCAAAAGATACTGCAGTGCATAAGTAGCAGTATGTACAAATTGTGCTCAAAGGTAATAAACACATAAGCTTATAGTATTTTCTTATTCAGTATGAATAAATATGAAGCATATACAACAAACAACTTCTTGACAGTAAGAGAACACTAAGTCATGGGATGAAAAATAAAAGGAGGACGAGTCAACTTCTTATAAAACTTTCATTGAAGGAATACATGGGAATTCATAATTCAGGTGTTGCAATGAGGATGAAATTACTACTAGAGGGACTTAGCAGTTGCAGCTGCTTAGGGAACATCTGTTTTGTAGAATGAGTAAGGCAGAGGGATAAGGATTGAAGACAAGACTGCAAAACAAAGCAGGAACGAGAGGTTTCACGTGTAAGAAACAGTTGCATTACAAGAATGTAATTGCTAAGCTTTCAGTTTTGGAAGGAGTGTAAGAGAGGAAGGTAATTTAATAGTGGGCTTGGTGTTGGCATTATCATTAATTTCAAGTGTAAAAAACAGGGAAAAGAAAGATTGGTTGCTCTGACTCTGAGGTGAATGAGAGCAGACAGTCTTTGATTACTGTCATGAAACTAGAGGCTAGACAAAAGCCTTGCAAAAAGACTTTCCATAGAAGTATACAAGATTGGTTTCATTTATCCATATATACTCTTGTGTTTTTTACTAACAATAATACACTTCCTTTACAGACAATGTGTCATGTCAGTAATGGACTTTTTTTTTTTTTCTTTAAATGTAGTGATTATCCAGAGGATGAAAATATCAAAAATCTGATTCAAGAGCAGCTGAATTCACTGTCAAAGTAAGAGTTTTTCCATTAATGTTTCAGTAAGGTATTGAGTTCATAGAAAGGAAGGAAAAAAAAAAGAAAAAAGAAAAGAATTATTTTAATATTCTCTCATTAAAAATAAAGCATAATACAGAACAATTCTTTTTTTTTATGTAGGCAAATTATCTCAAAGTAGTTTGTTAAATATTGACCCAACAGTCAAAATCTGTTGCTCTGGCTACAGTAAAGTCTGATGGAAGTCAGTACTGCATGTTTAACATTGTGGTAGTGACTGCCAACAAAAGATTTAAAGGTACTGATTAGAATTAGTGTGTAATCTGTAATTGGCTCATGACATGCTGTAGTTTGTTAATCTGTACTGCTTCTCCAAGGTTTGTTGAGGCATTTAAACTCTCAGAAGGAAAACACTTGTAAAAAATATGCTACTGATGGACTCCCAGCGTAATGTTCATGCTCACTGCTCTGCTTGCCTACAAACAGATTTTTGGCCTTCTCCTTAAACTGTGACAATTAAATTTGAAGCTTTTCCATTTTCCTTTTTTTTTTTTTTTTCTTTCATTTCATAGGATGGAAAAAAATAACTTAGAGTATTTTTAGCCACTTTGAAAAATACATAGAAGCTCTCACTTCATGCACTGCATAATTATGTAATTATTTGTAATTGAATTAATTTTGTGATTTGTAGTATCAGTGCAGGCTGAATTACAGCATTGTATACACCCTTGTGGTTGTCTCCTTTATTGCAAGAATAAGATGACAGACTTGCTGTTGGTATTTAAACAGGTAGAGTAACTTGCTCATTGCGATTATTACATGTCATTAATTGCTTGTTGCAATTATTTTGATAGATACGTTTTTTTTTCAGTTCGGAAAAGAAATTGTATATTTTTGGTTTTGATTTTTTTTTTTATTTGTTAGATAATACACATGCTAGCAAAAATCTTGCACGGCATTTTATAGATTTCTTACGGATTTCTCTTTTTGCAGTGACATCAAGAAACTTCTGCTTGATCCAGAATTTACTATTTTGCAAAGATGTCTCCTAGTTGCCAGGTAGCAGATACTCAGATAACTACATGAAATATTTCTGAATAAAATCCTGATCCGGATAATGCATACGAATATGTTAAAATTTAAGGTGTCAGCTAATTCTGTGTTAGCACAGTGCAGCTGCCGAAGTACTTTGCTGTGCATCTCTTAGAGTGTTTTGAGGACTGAAAATGAAAATGTCACATAACTGAGAGAGTTCTATTTGCTTACTGGATATACAGAATCTCCTTCGGTCTTTGTGGTGCTTTCATAAATGCATTTCTGCTCTAATGTATTGAACATAACACTTGTACAGCACCCCGAGGCATAATTCAGAACTTCACAACATAGAATAGATTACATGTAAACAGGGGAGGGCTTATTTTTTAATTTCTTTTTTTTGGGTGTGGTGGTGTTCTGTGTCTGTGTCCAGAGATGTATTTTCAAACAATTTTTAACAGCTTTCTTTTAGTTTATAAACAACATTGTTGATTAAGTGTAAAATTACAATTAAAAAAAAAAAAAATCCACTACTTACAAGCTGAACATTCAGTGAGTTTATTTGCTGTTGTAAAAGTCTTTTGGCCAACTTCTTACCTATCTTCCTGAACATCGTTCTGGAATCTTTTCTCGTAGTTTGTCCCATTGGTAACGCAAAATTGTGTCCACAATAATGTAAATTCTTTGTAAAAGGACATTTAAAATGTATAATGTTTCTGTCTTAAAAAATACAATCGTGTTTCTCACGCTGAATTCTGTTTTCTCAGACTGTATGGGGATGAGTCTGAACTGCATTTCTGGACCATTGCTGCCCACTATCTGCACAGTTTATCCCAGGAAAAACCTGCAAAACCAACAGATGCAGTTATCCTTCAAGAACAGCTGGTTAATCCATTGGATATATGCTATGACATACTGTGTGAAAATCATTACTTTCAGGTATTCCAAGGAATCAAAAATTATGCAGAGAAAAGCCCTAAGATGTATATTTAATTTCTGTTGTAAGCATACAACTCTCAATTAAATCATTCTCTGTTATTTAAATAGGGAGTTCTTGGAATTCCCAAAATATTTCCTTGTTTTCTTAATTGCTTGCTTCTCTCTCGTCTCTTAGTCTTACATTCTTAATAATTCTTCTCCATGCAGAAGTTTCAACTTGAAAGGGTAAATCTCCAGGAGGTGAAGAGATCAACCTATGATCATACCAGGAAATGTGCTGACCAGCTTCTTCTCTTGGGCCAGGTTTGTGGGTAATATTTGAATTTTTTGTCCTTTTTCTCTGTCTTATATTCTTACCCTATTCAGCTAAAGTTATGTTTGTTTGTCTCATGTTGTTTCATCCCATTACATACCTTTTGCTGTCTTAATGCATTATTACACTGCAGCCTCCATGTAATTACATGGTATATTATAATGCATGTATCATTTTCATGGGAACCTTATAAAGACCTTTCCTTGTATCCCTGGGACTAGAAAAGGAAAAAAATTACATTTTGAATTACCCAGAAGTCTAAATAACAGTATCTTTGGTCTAACTCAGTCTGCACATAGTACTCTCATTTTAGCTAATAACAGGCATGCCTAGGCTTTCACTGCAGTGTCTCTGATCTGGCGGGTCTGTACTGAGCAGTGAAACACTGTAGAGAGCTGCTTACTGAGACCCTGATATAAATAATTTGAATCTAAATGGCTTCTGTACCACTGCATGTTTGAGCACGTCAGTAAATACATGTAAAAGATGGCGGAAATATTTAGTCTCTGCTATCTGAGGATGATCTGTAAATGCCAGTTTATTAAGCCACTGTGCTGCATTTTAATATGTATTAAATGGGGCTTTTCATTATTTCTGTAAGCTATCTGATTGACTTCACCAAGTTGACCTCTGTAAGTACCTCATTACAGTGAAGAGGCAGAAGTGGCCTGCCTGTGGTGGTTCACTCCATTCAGCAGCAGCTGTGTGTAGTTGGTGGATGAGCCTCCCTGGTTCAGCTGTTGAACAGCTACTGTAGAGTAGATGGCTGTCTTCTTGAGGTGTCTAACATCTAAATGGATGAATTCCTCCTTTGTTTCAAAGTATGGCAATTAAATCAACCCTTGACATCCTGGCCAGTTTCTGTATCTTTACGATGATATTGCTCCTCTGCTTATTTTAAGTGCTTCTCTTCTTTTTATAATTTTGCTAAAATTCTGTAAACAAGGAAATAAATGTTCTGAATTAAACTTTTCTTTCACCACTAGTAGAACCCAGGGTGTGGTTAAGCATTATATTCATGATGAATGCTACCCTAAGTTTGCTGTTAGTGCTATAATCATTATTACCCTGCTACCTATCTCTATAGTCTGCTTTTGAATAACTTTCATTGTTCTTTGCTCCATGTCTTTAAAAGGGTAAAAAAAGGAAAAATAGACTTCTGTTTAAGAGTGAATGAGTTGAATCAAAGCTGTATTTTTTTCTCTTGTCAGACTGACAGAGCGGTACAGCTGCTGTTAGAAACAAGCTCAGAGAACACTCATTACTACTGCGATTCACTCAAAGCTTGCTTGGTAACAACTGTCACCTCATCAGGTCCATCTCAAAGCACCATCAAACTGGTAGCAACCAACATGATAGCTAATGGAAAGCTCTCAGGTAAAATGGGACTTGAATTTTCTGTTTGCTTATAAGTTAGCAATTCTGATCATTATTAAGGCTCATAATGCCACTGGGAGTGGATTAAGTCCTTTTCTATAACATGTAAAAGGAAGGAATGCTAGGAAGGAGTAGGCTTAATAGAGATCCTTTTTTTCTGGTGGTGATTGATCTGATTACAGTTGTGCAGTAACACTTTTTTCCCTTATTATAGATTCTAATTTCTTACTTTCCAGAGGGTGTTCAGTTGCTGTGTCTGATAGATAAGGCTGCTGATGCTTGTCGCTACTTGCAAACTTATGGTGAATGGAATCGTGCAGCATGGCTTGCAAAGGTATGCATTTTCTCTGCTTTTAGTGTCCTAATGTAAATGACCTACATAGGTAAGAAGGACACTGATAGTATTAAGTTCTCCAAAGTTAAAAAAAACTGAAGCATCAATCTGAAAATAATATCAGCCCTTTCCATGTGTTAAGCTATAACAAGCCAGTCTGTTTAGCTAGCACTCACAGGTTCTTCTTTTCTGCCCTGGTCATCCAAATGACAAGTTTGGGCCCTAAAAATGGTTGGAACACTGAGTTTTCTAACTTCAGTTTATGAAATTGTACGTAGTCACAGCAGCACAGAATTCATTGTGAACTGCAGAGACCCATTCCTGGAAGTGGGTAGATAATTAGGCAGTGATTTAGTGCAGAGCTCCATGTAGCTTTTGTGCTGATTTTAACATTAGCACCAACCACGTCAGCACCAACTTCGGTTTCAGTATGTAGGCATTATAAAATGATATACCTGTAACAGTACCTAGACTTAGCATTAATACTCTAACCTAGACTTAGTGTTAATACTCTATATTAAATGGTGTTAGAGACAAGAGTCACTGAGGATTATTTTTGAGCGAGTCTGTTTCTCCTGCAGAAAGTATGAAAAAAGACTTTCGCAGATTTTCTAAATGGATCATTCCCACTCTTAAGAAAAAATGAAGATTTATTGTCCTTCAGTCTTCAGTAATGAATAAAGATCCCTACTTCTTAATGCTTGAGGTTTTAGTAAAGTCTTATAAAAATAAGACTATAAACACACATTTAAATATCAAGTGAACTGAGTGGACTTTTGATACATCCGTGTAATTCTTTTTTTTTCTTTATTGTATTTGCTCAAAGGATTAGGATGCTTTTTAAAATAAAATTGGTAATTTGAGATGCTTTTCCTCCTGCCCAAAGGACTGGAAGAAGTGAAAGAAAGCTCTGTTTAGTTAGAATTCATCATCAGTTTTTCCATCTCCTGAAGGTTCGCTTGAACTCGGAAGAGTGTGCTGATGTGTTAAAGCGTTGGGTGGATCACCTTTGCTCTCCACAAGTCAACCAGAAGTCCAAAGCCATTCTTGTCCTCTTGTCCCTTGGTTGCTTTACAAAAGTTGCAGAGATGTTGCACAGGTAAAACTGAAACAGCATCATTCATGTTCTATCTTGGCTGAAGCTCAGAAGTCAAGGGGGAAGGAGAGGGACTATAATTTGGTTTCAGACATTTGTTTCTATTTCAATGTGCGTTTTTCTTTAATTAACTTTAATCTCAGGAGTGTGTAATTTCTGATGGCTTGAACTGACCTTTTTGCAGCAATTTCACGAAATGTACTGGCACTTTAATTTACTGCAGGCTTTAAGATTGCTAGCCCCTTTTGACCAAGCAGAATTGATAGTAGCTATAATTATTTCTGAGTGAGTTGATCCTTGATCTTTCCAAAATCTTGCTTTAAATGTTAGTTTCTTGAGTGCAAGGAGGAAGAGGGGGTACAAGGAGCCTGGTGAGAGGGCAGTGCCAGAGTAACGGGTGCGAGGGGAGCACAAGGGGCACTATGTGGAAACAGGGTGACAGTGCCCAGGAGCTGGGTAGCAGCATTTACTGCCATGAAGCACAAAGGAGCAAAGGGCAAGGTAGAGCGATGTGGGAAACTGAAAGCATCGTGTGACGTGGCAGTGTGAATAAATGCCGTGGTGTCAGCTCCGTGGTGATGCTGTTTAACCCTGGTGATGTTCAGAAGCCCTGTTCAGCTGTCAGTGCAGAAGAGATCTGCCACTCCCGAGCTACAGGCAAACTTTTAGAAAGCCTTTGTGCAAGTGTTTTGATGCAATGTTGAATATTGTTCTGATGCCCTGTCCTAACAAATAATTCTCTTTTTTCCCCCATTTTGCAGTATGAGATACTTTGATAGAGCGGCTTTATTTGTCGAAGCTTGTCTGAAGTATGGGACATTTGAAGTCAATGATGATACAAATATCCTTTTTCTGAAATCCTGTCTTTGCATCTGTGTTACTTATTTACAGTTTTGTGTGAGTCAGTGTTAAGTTAACTAGTCTGCATAGGAACAGAAGATTCTACTTTTATTTTCCAGGGTGTGTGCTTGAAGGAGGTGTGAGGAAATAACTATAAGGCAATCATTTGCATAGACACATAAAACCCCCTTCTGATGCTCTGTGAGGTCAGTGGCACTGGTAAACAAATAAAAAGTAGAAAATAAAAAATAGGAGAGAAGTGCAGATGATCAAATGTTCTTTACAGAACTCAGAGGTTGTTAGTTCAGACAGTATAGTAAGATCACTGGTTTGACAACTCTGTGTTGACAACATACTGTTACCGACTGAAATCCTGTGTGAAGGTTTCAGTTCTGAGATGGTGAAAACAAGTGAAGTTGAAGGTCAGGATTCAGGATATCTGAAAAAGTATCTGAAGTGTTCTGCAGTGCAGTCTGCCCTTCTGATCTGATCTTCTTGAACTCTAAACATTTGCCCTAACGCTTTTATTTAGCTGTATATAAGAAATTATAATGCACGTGTAAATAACACTTGACTGTCATCACTGATGACTTCTTGTAAATTAAAAAAAGCCACTGTCCCATTCTGGAGGTAATGTCAGACCTTCAGACTGGTGACCACATGATCTACCAGTTTCTTTCACAAGTTTTGATGTGGTATATGCTTATGCTTATCTGGAATTTGTCTGTTCTGTTTTATAGTCCTTCAGTTATGGCCTGGTAAATCCTAATATACGTTCAGTAGTAGAATTTAAAGCAGCATATTTTTCTGTGTTTTTTGGATTAGAACATTTAGCAGCAGCGTTCAATATTTTCAGCTTGGGAGAGCTAAGGAGTGAGTTCAGAAAATGGGTTCTTAGATTTTCATTTTGCTTTTCACGTGTCTTCCTTAATGCTTCGTTTACATAAACTGATCCATGCTGTCTATGCAGATTATGCCAGGAGCTTGAAGCTCCTGGGCTTTAGGCAAGGAGCTATTTTCTTTGCCTCAAAAGCAGGAGAAGCTGGTAAAGATTTATTGGTTGAGCTTAAACAGCCTAAAGGGCAAGTGACAGAAGAGTAACAATTCTACATTTACTGCTAAGAGGAGTTTTTCTATCAAACTGGATTGTCCATCAGATTGATATTCCACTGTGTGAAAATGCGTTTTCTCTTGAATCACTGTAATAGCTCATGTGTGATTTGAGCAAATAATGTTGAATGTGTGAGGAGGCAAGTTTAAGAGCTGTTTTGTTTATTCTTAAATTGTCTTCATTTTCAAGAGAGAGGAAAAGAAGGCTATGATAAAATTATACAAGAATATCTTCAACATTTTCATCTGTAGCAGAAATCAAACTTAACAAAATGCTGAAAGCGTTCTGTACCTGCGTAGAAGTCTACTCCATTTACTTCTAAAAATCAAATCTTTATAGTTCTTCACCACTGTTGTATTTATATGTATAAATGATTCAGTCTGTACTATAAAAATATGAATTTATGTAAAGAATAAATGTAGCTCACAAAACACACACAGATCTTTCCTGGAAAGTTATGTTTTCTCAAATCCAATTTTTCTCTTTAAAATTACCGTTATTTTACACGAGTTCCATTTATTGTCATTTTCATACCAGGCCGGAATGGAATCTTTAACAGGTTGATTTACAAAAGATTCCTAACATTCCAGAAACCCGTGACATGTCTTCTTTTTCAGTTAAGGTAGTGTTGTATTTGGTGTTATTCTTAATTGAACACTGCCTGCACACCTTAGGGGCTAAGTTCTGCCTTGTCTTGAACGGTTAATGGGATCAAAGGATGGGAAAATAATCCTACCTCAGAAAGCAGTAAGGAGGGCTCCTACAGAATGTTCAGAGGGATGCTAATGCTCTCTCCACAGTTAACATTTTGTATGGTATTTCAATCTGTCTTGAATTAAGAGGTGGAAAGAGCATTGGATGAAGCCAAAAATGTTGGTTTTTTTTCATTACTTTATATGATAACGCATCTTGTGGTCCATGTATTTAAGGATGCTACTGACAGCATCTCACTTCATTTTTGTGCCAGTATTTCAGCAGGATCAAAACAACTTCCCCCAGTATTTTCGTGCTGATGTTTGTTTTCATGATTGTTCCTCATGTTAGAGGTGTCTTTTCTATTTATTACTGAGAGATTTCGCAACTGAAGAGTGGATGCTAATGTTAGATTGCACTTGCAAATTGAAGACTGTGGCATGTGAAAATATGCCTTGGCTGAAAAAGTTAGTTACTTAAAGGAAGCTGTTGGAGCTACTGGAGTTTTGTATGCAGTCATGAGAAGAATCATATCATGTAAAAATGTTCCCCATCTGAATGTAATTCATGACTTTTCTATTTAAAGTACTTGTGTCTTTGATTCTTCTTATGGCTGAATATTTGTAAATGCGTGTTCCACCTTCCTTCCTCGAGGAGCACTAGCTCCATTACATCTCTTCAGCTCTGTAAACCTTTTAATTAAAATCTAGCATAGCATTTCTCAGAACGCGCAGAAGGTTCAAATTTTCAGTAATTACGGTTTTTATACGAATTGGAAGTGTTTCATTGCTCTAAAAGTGAATGTTTTATATAGCTAAGATAATGTATCTTTCGTAGATCCTCCCACATTATTAAAGATGTTCAGTGTCTTATGAATGATACAGTTGCTTGGTAAAATAAGTATACAATGAAATTTGCCTTAAGTCTTAACTGGTGAGCAACAAAATTAAGCAAAATTAGCTGTCATTATTAGTGGGTTAAATTCAGGCTTGCGTTAACTACAACAGCACTCCTCAGTTCCTTTGCCTGTTTTCAACAGCAGTAGTGTGGGACAAGGATGCCAGAGAGTTAATGTAAGCACACTCAGACTTTGGCAAATTACATAGGATGGTTTGTTGTCATGTCTCTGGCAAAGGCCTTTTGATACTGAATGTTTCTATATACTTCTAAATGTGAAGGTGCAGAATACCATGTGCTATTCCCTAATGAAACTTTTATGACGAAAATACAGCGTAGAAGTGATTCAAAAGTTTATTTAGGTAGAAGTTCAATCACAGTAATAAAAGAAAAAACTTTCTAAATCTGCGTGTCTTTATTTAATGCAAAAAACGTCCCCTGTTGCACTTGGATTGAATGCTGACTGTGTAACTGTTGTTATTTTGCCTTCTGGACTGGAACGATGCTCATGGCTGCTTTTAGAGGGGGAAGCGATCACCCTTCAGATGTATTAGTCACAGTTACCCTATTGATCCCAACCACAGTCACAGATTCTTTAAGACAAGTGGGTTTGATCACCTGCCCAAAACTATATTCTGTAATACACTTAAGTACGTAATTGCTGGTGGATGAGCACTTTGGCAAAGAGTACAGTGTTGATTATTTAAATTCTTTTCTCTAAAGAATTCAGCACAGTTTTGATAATACAGAGGCCAACGAAACAATTCATTGGTTCAGTGGGAAAAGATGTGTACCATAGATCTGAGCAGTGTCTTAAGATTCTCCAGTAAGGCTGATAGTGATCCATTTGCATCTGAATTGTGGCTTCTTGACAGTGAGTTGTTAAGTTTCTCCTTAAAACTGAAGCTCTGAGTCACAGCCATGTTGTTTTCTAATTATCTCTGCTGGTTTTGGTGGAAGGCAGCGATTTCAAGCAGAATTAAAAAGGAAACTGCTGAGTTGGAAAGCGTTGGCATGCAGCATAGTTTGCTGAAGGTGGAACATCAGCTGTTTGATGAATCTGCAGCATTGGCAATGGTGAGAAGAGGTACCTAACATTTCTGTAGCGACCAAAAAATCAGATGAGAAATGTAATTAAATTTGCCTTGGTCGTGCTTAGGTCTTACCCTGCACAATTTTTCACGTGGTCTGAGCGGTCAGAGACGTGGGTTCACGGTTGGACTGGATGATGATCTTCGTGGCCTTTCCAACCTTAACGGTTCTGTGAAACTTAAAAAAGCTTTTTGTGGCTTTGTTAATCTAAGCAGTATCATTTTGTTGGGAATCCACTTCCAGTTAATCCTGTGACAGTTGTATTGCTTTCATCGATCCATTTACGACTCTCTGATAATGTGTGCAAATAAGACTGCTCTTCACATGTATGAGAAGACTTCTCTTGTGTTTATCCTGTGCCACAGGGTTATCACGGACACACAGCTTTTAACAGAATATCTAATTCACTATTGCAATGGATTGGTCTTGTGGATTGGATTACAATGGATTGGTCTTGTCTTTCCAGAAAGGTAAGATCTGAATTTGTTTATTTGTTCATTTATTTATTTTGGAGCAGAATGGCAGATTTGAACACAGTGAAGTTGTTTTCTTGGGGCATGTGCACCAACTTTCTTTGCCCTTCTCAAGCTCATCTTCCCTAATGGGTGAGACATTGGCAAAACAGAAAATGAGGCTTTGCTGTCTGCCTGCAAAGAACTGTCCTTTGTTGTGATTGCTTCCTTTGAGTGTCAGAGCTGCAAAGCAAAATTTGCCAGAATGGCTGGAATCTTTTTGTATTTCTTTAAAGGGTAACCCGAATGCAAGGTTTACCTTTTTTTTAGGACCTTGCTTCTGACACGGATTCATCATAGGCAGTGAATGGAGAGATCCTACAAAAGTACATACTGACAGCTTAAATGGGAGGCACTAATTTCCTTCCTATAAAATTTAGCAATACTGAACAAGGAGGAGAAACTAGTTTTGTTGATAGAATCGGTTTCAAAGCCACCAGAATGCCTCCAGCCTCCTGCAATAGAGAACTCTGACCTTTTCAGTGCACTTTGTTGTCTCGCTGTCTCCTCAGCCCATGTGAACAAATGAAGTCGTAATGAGTTGGGAAGGCAACGCCCGTGTAACCAGGCAGCTGAAGTGTCCTGAAATTCCTGTTGCCCCAAAAATGAAGTGTTAGTTCCACAGTCTGAGGGCTCTCCAGCGAATTATCAGCGTTGGTTTTTGATGTTTCTACGTTATACAACTTGTCAATAGGAGCTGCAGAAAAATACAGCAGCAAAATGGCTCTTTTTCCCTACATTTAGGAAAGGAAGGCAGGCACGGCTATTTTATTTTCATACTGGAAAGAAACGAAGTTTTTCCCTTCTCCTTTCCCTTTAGAAAAATAGTTCTCGAATACTTATCAAGCCAAAGAGACTTTTCTTTATGACAGTCTCTTCCAGCTCTGTTCTGTGGTTTACCTCAGCATCTGCTTTCTTTTTCCACTCTCCCAGCTTATGCCTGGTTTTGATTAAAACCAAGCCAAGCCGAGAGGCAGATGAATGCATGGCAAGAAAGAGCAGCCTTCCAAGATCAGTGAGAGCAGGAAGGCGATTTGTCAGTGATCACCTGGTCCGGAACGCGATATTTTCTGGTAGGTGCTTTTGCTCCCGGTAGGACTAGGCTAACTTATAGCTTTTATATTGTTATTTTATGCCACAACCATCTCATCAAAAAGCCAGCAGACATTCTTTGAACCCAACTGAAATCATCTGCTGATCCTTTCTGACTGCTTTGCAGGCAAACTCCTCACCACAAAATACCGGCGAAGGGAATTCTTCTCTTTTCTGATTCCGCCACGTTTTCATTTTCAATAAAGTTTTATAAATGTTTTTCTCTGATATTCCGCTGCTTTGTGGCAGCATGCCTCCAAACTTCCAGCATGCGAGCTGGTGTACGTAGGCAATGTAGATAAGCGTGCCTCCTTTTATATTGTCTCGCTGGATGTCTCCCTCGCAGACACAGACTAGTGTCTGGATATGTGGTTTATTATTATTATTGTTATATTTATTTTCTATCATTATATTTACTTTCCCCTCTCTCCATTCAGGAAGCTCTCACAATCAGTTTCCCTTCTCAGCTTTGTTTTCCCTCATCCTCCAACTCCTGTCCCCCCCTCAGGGTATAACCACGTCCCCACGGAAAGCCACAAGAATGCACTATTTCACCAAAATCCTCCCAGAATTTCCCAAACCATCAGTTTCCAGTTCATGCAGGAGAGGGCAGCAGAGCTCAGGGAATGGGGACAGTCACTCCTCCAGTGAAAGAATGCGACCCCAGGGGTGTTGTGCATTTTCCCACTAATTCTGTCCTCAAAGTGAGGCAGCCCTAAGGAACCAGCCAAGCAGGAGCAAGCGGATTTTGGTGTGATTTATGACTGGCTGCAGGCTGCTTGGGGAGGGAGGGAGGATACTGAGGACATCCAGGATTCTTACAGTGCGATAAGAAGTAGAAGATAGGGTTAGTCTTAAGCAGTAGGCTACCCCTCACTTGAAGTCTGGTTTGGCTTGATAAGTAAATGCTTGAAAATGCATGATAAGTACAATTTAAAGCATTACATCGCCTCTAATGCAGACAGGTAGGGTCTGGCTTACAATCAGGTGGCTGGCTGTAGTCAAATCTAGTTTGGCCTATTTCTGTGTTGAAAGACTGTTTCTTAATCATTCATTATTTACAGTAAAGGGGAGATTTTGCTTTCTAGAAAAGACTAAGCACAGAAATTACACAGAAAGTGTGTCCTCTGTTCAGGTGTTGACAGCAGTCTGTCTCTGCATTGACCTGGAGGATCAGAGGATGCTTATGCCAATAACCCATGGCAAATTGCTGGCAGCGCTCCTGCGAGGCAGTGTGGATCACAGTAGCTGATTTTGTGTGCGTGGGAGGAAGAAAGGAGCACAGAAAATTTACAACAGGAAAAGTTCTCCCTGACAGTTTTCAGATTTACGTACCTCAGCACTGCTGGAAGGGGCATTTCTGGTGTGCAGCGAATAGCTGGCTGTAAGTTTCAGTGTGATTTGAGCATTTTTAAGTAAGCAAAAAACGTTGGAAGCACAACAGGCCAAAGGCACCGGTGTGTTTTGGACAACAGATATGCTTAATTAATCTATTATTAACGTTGTTGTTGTTTTTATAGCTTCCTAACTCTCACACCCTGCTCTGTGTCTCCTGGCTACACAGTGTCATCCTCTTTGGAGAGAACCCACCTAGAGCTGCCTGTCATCCAACCTGCAGACTGGTAGTGACACTTCCAGCCCTACCTGAGACAGACCTGAATGCGGAGCAGTTCAGCAGGAATCCATCCCTGCATGTTCAGCTGCAAATCGATAGAGAAACAGATCTATTCTTTTGGTAGAAGCATCTAATACTTGTTACTAGTGATGAGAGTCTATGGTGGTTCTGAGACCCAGCTCAGCAAAGGACGTGGTTTATTATTTGGACCACGTGTGTATGCCCTTGGAGCTTTCAGTGGTTGGTGGCAATGGGGATGTTTGTACTTAACATAAAGCATCTTGTTTGCTAGATAGAGTTCTTGAGCTAACATGGTCAAAAACTGTGAGAAAGCCAGGGCTGTAATGAGTCCCATGTTGAAATACTCTCACAACCGCCAGCACAGGTTGCCCAGTGAGGTTGTGGATGCCCCCTCCCTGGAAGCACTCAAGGCTGGGCTGCATGGGGCTGTGAGCAACCTGGTCTAGGGGAGGTGTCCCTGCCTATAGCAGGGGGTTGGAATTACATGATCTTAAAGGTCCCTTCCAACCCAGACTATTCTATGATTCCATGATCTTCAAAAAGCTTGTGCCATCCTCCAGCTTCTCAAGAATCCCTTTGTTTCCTTGTCTTTCTCCCATTGCTGATGAGTTACATGGTTTGAGGACTGAGGAATTTGTACCTTGCGTGTCATTCACACAATTTCTCACAAAAAAAGGCATGATCTATCAGAGCAACCTGAAGAAATGCCTTGTGTGATGCCTTTATGCAAACGTGAAGATCAGTCTGAATAGTGCTCTCTTTGAGTAAAGATGATTTATCTTACGGAGCAACTAATTCTGTTGTAAAGCACGGAGTTGCTAATGCTCCCACCCCAAATCTATGGATGGAAGAAATGGTTATATAAGAGGAGCTCGTGATCCTTTTTGCATTGGCCGCATCCTAACTTTAAGTTTTCTCTCGGATCCCACCTGGTGTCTGCACAGGAGTGAATCATAGAATCACAAAACCATTAAGGCTGGAGAAGATCTCTAAGATCACCAAGTCCAACCTCAGCCCAACCCCACCATGGCCATCACCTCAGGCACCCCCTGCCCTGCCTCTGAAGGCTGTTTTGCCTCACCTTTTTGCAGTGGTGCTCACTTTGTACTTGTTTGCCCATGACCTTGAGGAGGCAGTGAGATGCTCTGAGCAATGAGCGTTGCTGAATCTCTCGCACATCTAGTCTGAAGCCAGCTCAGACTGACAGAAGTTGCACCCCAGGAGAATAATAAATTGCTTGCGTAAACAACGATGATGTAAACGGGTGATGTCAGGGGAGCTCTTTCCTAAAGCTGTCCTGGCTTCACTGATGCAGTCTTTTTTTAGCTTTCATCTTATAAAAAGGTCTAAGAAATGTACTTCCTTCTCTCAGCCTCTGCTGTGATCCCACAACAAAGCTGGGGCACAGGACTGGGCTGCATCAGTTCAGGACCCACCCAAATAACCTGGCATAATATGCAGAACACTGATAGCAATATCACAAAGGGGAAAAAGACATTGTATAGATTGTATGTATTTTTTTTTGGCCTTACTACTGCAAGAATGTTTTAGCAGCAACCAAATGTAATGTTCAGAGGGATGCCTCTTTGTATATTAAGTATATAACTGTCTTTCAAGATAAATCATTGACTTAATCAGAAAATAAGAGGGTCATAATTGTTTTATTTCAAAATTTGCATTTGTCTGTAGAGGTATTTGACTAGCTGTGCAACCATTGCAAAATACATCTATATTGACAAAAATAGTTCCTGTTGAGTATAGCCTTCTGTTGTACAGAATGTTCAGTAAAAGTTTCAGTAAAGCCATTTTATCTGAAAGTCCTTAGCAGTAGTAATCAGTAATCACTTTGGAGAACTGTTTAAGTGTATTTATTTACCAGTCTGAAGCTTCTTAATCAGTACATTGAGAGTGAACATGAGTTGGACTTGATGGTTCTGGTGGATGCCTTCCAGTCCGGAAATTCTATGATTTCAGATATTGGCCAACTACTACAAAACCAAACCACTACTCCTGAGGCAGGACAATGGCAGGCACTGAGCATTGCATTGCTCCAGGACTTGCTCTCATCCATGGGGAGGTGCCAAAACAGGCAGGGCTGGAGCAAAGGACAGTGACAGTTTTAATGTTGTGCAGCTCAGAACCTATTGTAGCTTGAAAGAACGGAGGGATCCCAACTGCAGAAAACCTTCCCTTTTTTTTTTTTATTGTAGCACTTTATGCACCATGAGTTAGAAACAATTTAATTTTGGTTTTAATCAGTTGCATTGCTGGCTGTTGACTCATCTGTTCTTCCACATACTGTTTGTTGCTACTCATCGTGTTCTACCCACATGATGTACACTGATATTTGTTTCTTATTTATAAGAGTAGCTGGTTTGCTGTTGGCAAATCTTCCCTGGTCTTTTCTTGTAGAGTCTTCTCAATGATGACACATTTTCACAGAGGAATGACTTGCACTGAAGGCTTGGTTCCCCCCAGAACTTTTCTTTCTTTTCAGGTCTCGGCAGGGTTTCTTCCCAACCAGCTCCTTCTTTTAGGTCCATGTGCAATTTGAAGATGGTTTTCTAGTCAGAATCTCTGTGGCAGAGGGTTTTATGGCAGTAATTGTCTCGGAATGAACACTTGGTTGAGTTTAAAGGCCTCAATTAAGAGCCTTTTGATTTTGTGGTTTTTATAAAATTTCTGTGTGCAAATCATAGGCTGCTCTTTGATTTTGTTTTCCAAACTTTTCATTATTTAAAAATGTGGGGAGGCTTTGATCTGAATAAGATTGTTACAGGTTCTCTGTGGGATTCCAGTTCAGGATTCAGTAATAAAGTTGAGGGAAGAGTTAATTGCTTGGGCTCAATCCCATACCATTGTTCTGTCCCCTGACTCAATAACTAAAATCTTTAAGCTGAGATAGCTGATGGGAACAGTTGCATTCATACGAGGTGAATAATCTCCAAGAGAGCTTTTCACATCCACTGTGGTGCATCTTCAGGATGCAACTGAGTGTAGCTTTACTGCAGCCAATTGTAACAGCTGAGGATTTGCCCAAAGATTTCTTGTGTACCCTTCCCTCACTAAATTCATTCATGCTAAGTTATTCAAAGGGAAGGGAAAGGAAAAAGGAAAGGGAATTCATATTTGCTTTGAATCTTTGTAGAAAAATGTTGGATTCTTTCCTGCAACTTTGGCAGTTTCTGATTCAGCTCTGGCAGTAATTATTCAGAGTGAAGATGGATCCTGTCTGAGAGAGATAGGAAAAAAAAATACACATAATTCCCAGGGAGTCTTGACAGTCCACACAATTAAACTGATCTCTGACATCTCTGGACAGTGGGAAACGATGGAAATGAAGTTCATATTTGATATACATAAATTCTTAAGGTCACAGTGTTCCAAGGCACCACGTGTTTCTGCATCTGCCCAACAGTTGCAGGTGAAGCAGGACGTCATCTTTTAGAAAGGCACCCGATGCAGATTTAGATCCTTATTTAAAATCACAGCTTCCACTATAAAAAAGAAGCGCTGCATTTCCAGCTTGAATCAGTCTGGCTTCAGCTCCTCGCCATTCATCAGTGCCCAGATGAGGGCGTCTCTGTGTGTCTAGACTTGGTTACATTCAAAACATGTCCCACTAATTGATAGAAAGTAATCGCTCCAACCTGCCCTTAGCAGCGCATTCTATTGGTCTTTCTAGATATAAAGAATAATGTGATGTTATTTTTCTAATGGGTATCAGAGGTTAAAATGGAAGCTCAAGTCACGTTTCAATACAAGTTAATACCTTTTACGTGATGTACTAGTAACAATTCGTAACTTCTGATCAGTCCACGAGGCTGCATTTCTGTTGAGAGATGTTTGTTGGATCTCATGGTCCAGGGAGAGTCTTCTCTTCTGTAACCCTCAGCTGGAGCGGGCAGATCAGGAGCTGAAAGCTGAATATAATATTTCCTTTTCATAAGAAAATGCAGTTTATTTGGACCAATTTTTCTTCTTTATAGCAACGCACCTGATTCCAAAAGGAGATCTTATGACTGAGATTTCTTGTTTAGGATGCAACTCAGTCAGGTGAGGACACCAAAGCCAAGCGGGCAGCCTGGCAGTCCCACGTTCCTGGGAACACCTGACCACCAAGTGAGTGCATGGCCTGAAGTTTTTGCTTCTCTGTTGC